>NC_057799.1:295625617-295925617 GCF_018294505.1 Triticum aestivum
TAGGCGGAGCATTTGTTCCTACCACCCTTCATCCAACCTTACCCGTATGATAAACAATCACCTTTATTTACTTGCATAACATGGACAAATTCCACTTTACTTTAGTAGTCAGCAAACTTATCATCTGTACCCTTATAAAAAACGAGTTGGCGGTGATGGTGTGCCTGCCATCTTGTAATACAGACCGTATGATCTATATCTGAGGATAGAAAGCAAACTATGATAATTTTACAAAAGATACCCGCACCTCTCTCCACATCATTATCTCCCGCAACCTCATTGCTCAGCAATTAAAAAAGGAATAAGTCTCTGGAACAATCTAGCATGCATGGTGGCTTCTGCCGCCTGCCGGCGCCGTCCATCCCTATGCCTCCGCCCATTCTGACCACCAGGCACCACCACGCTCCACTCCTCCTCGCCTTATCTCTCATCTTTCATTTTTTTCGATGACATTCTCGAGATACCAGTTTTCCGATAAAATTCTCGAGATATCATTAGTTTTTACACATGGGATTACTCCTGCATGCGTCAATCACAACAGGTGTTCTGTAAAAAAATGCATATTGATGTTCCGTGCAATGCACGAGAATCTTGCTTGTAATTATATAACGCAAATCACGAGCAGGAAGTGACATTTTTTTGACACAACCACGTTAACATGGCCACGTAAATCACTAGCTAAAGTAAATACAATTATACGTATATCCCGATGCAAAAGGTTGAGTACATGTCCGAAGAGTAGAGTCGCACACACGCACTCTGTCTCTCAGAATCTCTTTCACACACACACCAGTTACGTGACGCCCAGTTAAGCAGACACGTATGTTACAATTTGTGCACCCGCGGGTACACGTGATGCTGCGCATTTATTTAAGCCAGAAGGCGAACCCAAACAGTAGCTGCATTCATTCCCCTCCCGCCGCCTCTTCTCTGGTCGCCGTCGCCCGGTAGCCATGGGCCGGCCGAAGGTAACCACATACGCCATACTCCCGCTGGAGTGGCGCTTTAATATGGAAATTTTAGTGGTCATCCATGCATCTTTTTGTGCTAGCACTCCTATATAAGGGTTGACCGGTCGCTTCCCACGGACGTGCGCGGGCGGTGGAAGAGGAAGGAGAATGGAAGCGGGCTGTGGAGTAACGTTTTTTACCACAATTTCTTAGGAAACTGAGTGCAATAATTGAGTAGTTTTGCAAACTACCAGTACTACACCTGAAACGGTTCAAAACCTATACTCCCTTGCCAGCGCGCGCTTCCCGCGTGAAACGGTCAGCGTCGCCCTGGAGCGTCAATGCTGCATTAATGCCCGGCTAGAGCGGAGGCGACCTCTCATTGGCGCCGGCTTTGAAGGGGCGCGACGGCCGAGAGAGCGCCGCTTCCCAGTGCACGCGACTGCTCCGTGTCGAGACTGGCCATAGGCCCTGTTTGGATCCATGGGTTAGAGTTAGTTTGAGCTAGTTGGGGCTCAAATAGCCCTAAAGTATCCAAGCATGAGGGTTTAAATTGGAGCAAGTTGCACCGAACCCACCAAAAAAACTATCCCACCCAAGAGGTGCTAACTGGAGATAGTTCTCATTGGGACCACTGAAAAATCACTTTTCTCTCTCCATGAAGTGCATTTATTGTCAATCTAACCCTGTCACCCGAACACCTCTTTGGCTACAGTTAGTTCAGGGTTAGTCATGAGTTAGTCTAACGTCTAGCTAAGTTAGAGTATCAAACAGGAGCAGTATAGGACATGCAAGTTGCTCAAAGCATACAGGCAAATTCGTACGTGAAAGGATTTTTTTATTTTTTAAAACGGAACGTGGAAGGAATTTTTTTTAGAATGCTCTTGGAAGATGGTACTGGGAGACACGTCCCCAACAGGAGTGTTTTGGCCTCCCTCACCCTCCTCATCTCCTGGACCATCTGGAATGAACGTAATGCTAGGGTGTTCCGACACAAAAGTGCTTCGCCGCCTATTCTTCTTAACACAATCCTTGAGGAGGCCAAGCTTTGGGTTACAGCTGGTGCAAAGAAACTAGGGCCTATTGTATTTCGCGAGTAGTTCGCATGCCGTGTTTGAGGTGGTCGCTGTAAAACTCTAATCTACTCTCCCTTATTTAATAGATGAGGCAAATCTTTTGCCTTCGTTTCGAAAAAAAATAGTTAACCGACCTCAATAGACGGCAAAAACGCCAGCCCGCCGCACTTTCATAGAGACGAGGAGGGAGAAGCAATACAGGCTGCTGGATTACTAGAGATAGGTGTCGCACGGAAGCCAAGAAATATGGTGATAGCGTGGGTTAGCCATGTACTAGTATGATGTAACTACACTGGGTTGCCGTGTTTCGTACTCTTCCAGTCCACTGTGTAGATGATTGGTTAATTTTATATCGCTGAATAATATTAAATATTATGAGTGCAGACGCTCCACCACGAGGTTCCTTGCTCCTTCTCGGTTGTCCGGAATCTATGTTCTTCCACTCTATTTTTTTTACGTGAGCTTTGTTCATCCTTTTGCCAACACGCGAGACATCTAGCATCAAGGTGCACGTGTTATGCAAGGATCGTTCCATCTATATGAAGAACACGTGGGACTGGAACTACGAGACGGACATGTACCCAGGAGTGGACGTACGAACCTGAGTAATGTAGCATAGTAAGTGAAGTAGAAAGGCACAAATGGTATGAACATGTGTGGCATATACGGTGTGTTTGGTTGCGTTCTCGTCTCAGCATAGTTGTTCCCTCTTCATGCATGCTCAACTCAACACCCCTCTTAATGCATGCTCTCTTCATGCATGCTTCTAGTGTATTTGTGCTAAACTAGTGTGGACTCATGCACCCTCCATACACTCTACCAAACACCCAAAAGTAGGTCGAGAAGGGAACTCTTGGGCGGCATTAGTCTCTTACTACGTACTACCACTAAATGTTGTACGTGCAATGCATGGTGATGTTATGGAGTACGTGCCTAAGTACTCTACTACTACTATATTAGTTGGAGGCACATATTAACTTTTATATTTGTTTACGTGTATGCCCCGAGACCTTCCAACTAGACGTGTCTTTCTCTCCAGGTCGCACTTTGTATCGTTCATACCACTAAGTACTACTACGTGTGGTCTCCGACCCAGAAGTGGAGACGCTCTACCACGCTGTTTTTTTACGCTGGGCTCTACCACGTTGTTCATGTCCCACTCCTTCCGCTGACATGTGGGACATCCAGCACGTGCCGTGTTTGGCACCCTTCGTCGTAAGAGTTGAAACGCTAGCATTCATCAGAAATAAAAAATAATTATAAATCGACAGTGATACTATTTTTTTTGCGAACCAATCAGCAGCGATACTATACCACGCGGTTTCCTTGCTCCTCGATATCGGAAAGAATACTTCCGTTCGCCAACATGTGGGACGTCGACCATCCTGGTCCACTTGCCATGCACGCAGAACTCCAAGGGAGAGTCACCCAGGTCGTCGCGCCGCAGTAACAATGACTAATGAGCCGTCAAATCACAGGCCCTCTTCCCACTTTGAAGTTGCTCGGACGAAGGAACCATCATGACTTCGTTGAATTCCGCTTCTTGAAGAAAACTATTGTACCAGCAGTACTGCTAGCTACAGTAGTTACTCCAACAGAGGCCTCCTTTCATTCATAGGATAGGAATATGAAAATCATAGGAAGTGAGATGACATGCATCTCAATTCCTATAGAGAAAGAGATGCCATTTGATGCTTAGGATAGGAATTTTTCCATTTAGTCTAGGCTAATGTACTGGTAATTTGCTCTAAAAACTACAGTAGTAACTAGTAGTATTGGTACATGCTCGTACTCATACACAGACACACACACTAACTACTAGTACTACTACTTCTCACATGTTGGCCAGACGCCGTCGTTCTCCTTCCCGGCTTTGTCGGCGACACCCCACCGTGCTTGGATCTCCGCCGACCTCTCCGCAGCAGTGCGTGCGTCCTTTTCTTTCTTGCGGCGGCGGGCCTCTCTTTTCTTGAGTGCTTTCTGACTTTTCCGCTCCCTCTGTGCGGCTTTGGCCGCCTCTTGCTCTACCGCCCATTCGGCCTTGGCATCTTCAAATTCCTCCCACATAGTTGTGAGGTCGCGAGCGGCGATGAACTCGGCACGGCGGGATGCCATCGCTTCCCTACCATTTTGTGTGCGGTCGTGGGCGGCGAGGAACTCGGCGCACCGGGATGCCATCGCTGCCTTACCGGTTAGTGTGCGGCGCGGTGGCATGAACGATGGTTGGTGAGAGCTCTGGGGTGGAGTGGCCGGGCAACCGTATAGTGCATTGGTTTGTCAAGAGCTCAAGGACAGAAGACGAAGCAAATTTGGATTCCCCTTCAATCCTAGTCATTTATTACCGAGTAAAATGCATTGGCGGTCATCGAACTTGTCTTGATAGCTCACTTTGATCATTGTATACAAGATATGGTGATTATACGGTCACTGGCTCAGCGTATAGCTCCGTATTTGTCTGGTTGACCAGTCAAACAGTCCGAATGCGCCTCATCAGCTCGTGTTATGTATCTATCTACGCGGGCCTACCTGTCAATGGAGGAAGAAATACTGTAAAAACCAAAATTATGTGTATGTGGGGAATCAAACCACGGACTCGTTGCTGCAACGCACCCTCGTCAACCAAATGAAAATGAAATACTTCGCGTCAGACACTCACGCTCACACTGTCAAAGCATGCTAATGCATGCACGTCTCCCTCTAAATCAAAGTCCTGCTCATGGCGCAACGCAAATGGCGAGCCCATCACCTGCGTGCCCCGACGGTGCCTGACATTACTGTTTAGACGTTTGATGGAGGCCTACGCGAACGCCGAGCATGTATTCACCTGGCTCAACACCAACGGTCATACTTGGACCACCTTGCTCATGTATATCGTCCATCACAATGACAATCTATAAAACAGCCTAAGCTAGAGAGGGTAGTATGGTAGTATGGTACGGAGTATGTACTATCGTGAGCGACCGATCTTAGTGCCACTACACACCGAAACCCCTTCCATCGCTAGCGCGCGCTTCCCGCCTGAAACGGTCACCGTCTCTCCAGAATGTCAATGCCGCATTCACCGGACTTAACTGCATGTGCAATTGGTGTGTCACTGACATGCGGGCCAGATGCCCATTGGGCCCACATGTCAGTAACCCAAACGCATCTGCAATTAAGTCACTGAAGCAGCGTCCGCATTCACGCCCGACGAACCTACTCCGGCGCCAGTTGTCCATCCGTCTGTCGTGGCTCATTGCCATTCGCCCGCTATATTAACTTGAGCCCCAGCTCCCAGCCATAGCCAAAGACCCACACTTATTCTCCTTCGGTCCCTTCCTTCTGTCGGCGCCACTTCAACCATGGCCTCCTGGCGCTCCGAAGCTCTCTTGGACGTACTGTCGCAGGAGCAGACGAGGGACATTGGCGGCTCCGCTCCGGGCGCGCTCCAAAGCTCTCTTCGACGTACTGTCGCAGGAGCAAATGAAGGAGATCGCCGGCACCCCCCGGCCGCCCTTTGCCGCCATGACCATGAAGCCGGCGCGCATGCGCGGGCGCAGCCGGCAGTGAGGAAGAGTAGTACACGGTAGGTCGCCGCCGCTCTGGTCCCGGGAAGGCCACCGCTACTCCACTCAGTCGACGCCAAGCTTGGTGGGGTAAACATCGGCGACCGATTAGCCGCTTGACGGCGACGTGGAGGCGGAAATCTTCAAAACCTTGTGCTCCGGAGGAGGAGGTTATCGAGGAGGATGAGGAGGAGGCAAAGGCAATGGCCGGCTTTCTTGGGTTCGTGGTCGGACATGGTGGTCGGGCGCCGGCGATCGTTTAGATTAGGTTTATAGTAGGTTTTAGTACGGTTTGTGCGAAATATGTAATGAATTTCGTCCAGTTTGTAGGAAAAGTTTTCGAAATGTAATGAATTTCATCCAGTTAATTTGAAATTTGCTTTGTTTGCACGAATTTCGTCCGGTTAGTTCATATAGTTGTCGAAAGGTATGCGGGCAGCATCGGATGGCATACATCAGTATCCTCGGACAGATGCCGGTGTAAATTTGTGGGCCAGCGCTGGAGATGCCCTAACTATCATGCTATAATTGCTAACAATCCTCCATTATTTGGCAGGGAACAATTATCCCTCGATCAAAATCAGATCCGCGGTGTTTCGCACTCCTCCCGCGTAAGAGTGTAAACTCTTGCTTACATAAAAATGGAGCAAGTGGACGGCACTGTAGCACGTCATATCGCTCGAACTAGCCCGCCTAACGAGCGGGAAAGCACCGCCCTCATCATTTTGTTCTAGAGTTCTATCGATCGATCGCGCGAAAATGTTATGCTTCGCAAGTTCTAAAGGAAAAGGCGGCACACTTACGACTCGTACGCGTCGCAACCCCGACAGTCCGGCTCGCACGCCGCTCACCAGAGGGGACACGCGTTGTCTTGTAATTTCACTGACATGTGGGACCGTAATTGAATAAACCGTCGATAGCCGAAATCTAATCGCTCGGCGGGCGTTGGCTGAGAAGAGAGAAACGGGGGAGGGAGAAGAGATCGCCCGCCCGCCGCGCACGGACTCCAAGAAATATATGGTGATAATGTGAGGTGGACCATGCTGGAGTCTGGACCGCTTCCGGAGCCCGCTCTCACCGCCCTGGCCCCTCAAGACACCAGCTTCCCACCGCATGCATGCATAGCAAGTAGTACTCCTTATGTTGAGGAGAGAGAGGCATTGACAAAGTCAAGGAGTGGGCTCTGCAAGAGCCCGTCTCTACACGTGCTCCTAGGTATAAAAAAATAATTCTAAAAAAGGCATAAAAACAATTGTGTCTTAAAAAAGAAAGGTAAAAACATTTGAGAGGAAAAAGATAGAGAGAAAGTGAGAAAAAGCTGTAACCTGGGCATTACATGAGGAAGGAGGGAGTGGTGCACATGCCAAGTTCACTGGGCTGCCGTGTTTCACACTCCTCCGTCGTAACAGTGGAGACAATAGCTTTCATCAAAAATAAACAATGAATACTCATTGCTCGTCCTCTATATCGGAAAGAATACTTTCATTCGCCGACATGTGGGACGTCGACCATCCTCGTCCACCTGCCATGCACAAAATTATCCTGGTCTACCCCGGTCGTATCGCAGGCCCAACCTTTCCCACTGTAAGTTGTTCGGACGAAGGAACCATCATGACTTCGTTGAATTCCGCTTCTTCAAGAAAACTTACTGTACCCGCAATACTGCTACCACACGCGAAGACTGGACGGCACTGTACCACGTCATATCACTGAAACCCACTAGGCCAAACTAGCCCGCATAGGTCATCTATTTTGGAACAGAGGGAGTACGTCTCTGCACTGCTATGATTTTGTGTTGCACGTTCTCTGTACTTTTGCTACAATTTTCCTACCCTATGAACCAAATGAGGCCTGAATGTATGTCGACTATTGTCTGATCGATCGCTAAGCCTACAATTTTAGGAGCTAGGGCTATTGGTCGATCGACGAGGGATAAGTATAAGCGTACCACGAGCTCATCAGCCCCAACGTTTCTCTTCGGTGAGTGTTTTGCAAGTACTATAGCTCGCACAGTAGCTAGCCTACTAACACCAAGAATCATCAAACAAGCCCTGCTGATATGATAAACAGTTCAAACTTACATCTAAGCATGCCATATATTACATCAAAAGCCGGTGAGGATACATCTGTTTCCATAACTCGGAGAGGGTTCGCATGATTCATCGCATGATTCACTATCAAACAAAAGTAGCAAGATCCGCCCACACAAGACAGTGCACTAGCCCTAAGATGGTTTGATAACACGCATCGTTCTGGTAATTAAACACAGGGCAATGCAAACTACCCTGAAGGATTAGCGCGACCAACTATTTCTTGTCATCGATCTCTCGGGCAATGACCACAGCACGGACAGCGGCATGGGAATCAATTTCTGGGGCGATGTCCACAGGATTGACTGCGACATCAGAATCGATCTCTGGGGCGATGTCCACAGGATGGACAGCGGCATCGGAATCGATCTCCGGGGCGGTGCCAACAGGACGGGCCACTACATTGGAATCATCAAGGACGTCCACCGGCACCTGCACAACCCTAACATATTAGCAAGCACATTGCAAATAATCAAAAACCACAACTATGGTAATAAGCCATTATTTTTTACCTTGTGCAGCTCACCGAGGATCTCATCCCTCCGAGGGCCATCTCCTCGTCCTCGATGGGGGCCATCACCTTGCCAGGGGAATACTGCTTCTCAACGGCGACTATCTCCTCAAACTCGGTCTTGAGCCTCACATAGGTGGCAATCAGAGTTCCTGGGGTAGGCACGGTGGGGCCCTTGCTGCCAACTTTCTTTAAGGAGTTCGTCCGCCAACATCCTCAACTCTTTGTCCAGTGCTTGTCTCTTGGAGTTCTTCGTCTCCATGGGTTGGCCCGCCAACATGGTCAACTCATTGGTCGGTGCTCGCTTCCTGGAGATCGCTGTCTCCAGTGGGTTGTCCCCCGACAACTCTTTGCCTAGTGCTCCAGGATCCATCAATGAACTGACAAACAAAAAGCAATCAAAAGGAAACCACAATCGCAATGAAAACAAGAAAAGAATAGGATGTGAGAATCGGTCGGTGCTTCGCAAACAGAAGATTCTTTGAATGAAAATATAGCAGCATAACTGATTCGCCCACCTTTCCTTCATCGGTACAGAAGAAAAATGGCAGAAGTGAGTAGCCTGGAGTGAGGTTTTCTTCAAGAAAGGGAAGAAAGGGCTTGAACGAGCGTTCCAGTGAAATGATGGTTGCTTCGTCCAGTCCAACTTGGAGGCCACCTTACCACTGCTGGTAAAGGTGTGGGTTTTGTGATATGACGGGTCATGACGCCCGCACTGGGGTGACAGGTGATTCTCGACTGTAGCACCTCGCTGTGATTTGGTGGATGGCACGCAGGCCTGGATGCTTTGAAATGTCCCGCATGTAGATAGAGCGGCTAGTCATATAGGAGTGCTCAATATTGTGCACCGCGACCAAAGCGGAGAGGAAAACGAGAGAACTACGTAATTCATGCATGAGTTTAATTAGGGTAGTTTTGTAAAGTACGAGATACATTCCTCCAATCGCAAAATGCCTTGGTTCATGAGATTTGAGATTTGAGCCCTATAAACCGGAAGGGAGGGAGTACTGCACACGGTGTAGTCTAGTCACTTGTTGAAATCTCTAGAAAGGCAAATACTCCTTTCCGGTTTACAGGGCTATACTACTCCCTCCGTCTAGGTGTGTAAGTCATCTTACGAAAACCAAATAGTCCCAAAACACTTAGGCGCGGTGCATTAACTTCTACCTTGTTTCTTGTTTCTTGACATATCAACCAATAAGAGATGAGAGGTGTGCATGCTTTTAATGACTTGCAATGGCTAGTTCATTGCATGCAATGCTAATAATTAGCAAATAAACATTGGTGACCCCAGGAGGAAACGGTGCTAAGCGCGTGGACCTATGGAGAATGAGTATCAACCAATGGATAATGGAGTTTAATTGTTAAACAATAGCAATTTTGTCTCATGCAAGAGCCTGGCTAGTACTCCAAGGAACCGCACCACGCGAGCGTTCGCAACTGCCACATTCGGGTTGCGCTTGGCTCTTCGCCTCTTCGAGAAGACGAACAATGATGTTACTCCTACTTCTACAGTATCGAATCCACTGTTGCATGTCCGTCCACCTCATGCGGGAGGGATGGCGTGTAGCAAAAGCTTCTACTTACTGCTCCTGCCTTTGTGTCTATGACAGGTGGGCCCAACAGGTGGTTGGCCCTCCTGTCATGCAGCCAAAGGCAGGTGCAGTTAAGGCACCAGAGCTCAGTCCGCGAGGGAGAGGGCATTGTAGTAATCAAATTTCTCGGTCTTGTACGAGTTGACGCGACACATCAAAGCACTGCACTCGATATAAGTCTTTTTACACATTTCAAATGGGCTACTTCGTATGTAGGAGTAGACATATTCTGCTTCGTATGTAGTCACTTCTTGCAATCTCTAAAAAGACTTATATTTGGAAACGGAGGGAGTACAACGCATGCATGCCGTGACTTTCCTTTTGATACTTGCATGTGTTGATTTGATGCACCTTGCCAAATTTTGACTATAAATTTAACTAACCAAATTTTCATGCATGTCACAAAAAATTATGGGGCTGTTTGGATTGTGACTATGTTTGTCTTATGTTGCCACATTATTTTTCCCACACTTGCCACACTTGCCTAACCTGAGTTGCTCAAATTGTTAGACACACTTTGGCTTGCCTAAGGGAATCTTGCCACAATTTTTGTGTCTATGACATGTGGGGTTCACAGCTAATAAAAACAATTCTTGTCTTAGGTGTGGCTTATAAAAAAGACTTATATTTAGGAACGGAGGGAGTAGAAAATATAAATAATAATGCATGTTGGGGCAACCCACGTTTCCGCTAATTTTAGCCATGGGCTTGTTCACAATTTTTACGAGGGGGTGGTTATTCATTTAATGGAGGGACTTGTAGTACCAGACTTAAACGATACAAAGTGTGACCTGGCACACCGTAACACCACTTGGAACAAGCGGGTAGCTATCTCAAAAAACAATCAACAACTAAAAAACCGCGACCTGGCATGTAGTAGTACACAATTTTAAACGATTGTTTTGATGGAGTGAAAAAGGAAAACTACCCCACTACGTATATATAGCCCGGAGCCTCCGCGCTTGCTTGCTAGGGTTGCTCTATTCACACACTCTCATCCTCTCCAGATCTAAACAAGATAGGGGTAGTAACACTGTCTTTCTCCCTTCAAAAAACACTGGCTTTCTATCCTCACCGTTGGTTACAGATCCGGATGTATCCCCCTCCGCCGGTGAAGGGGAGGAGGGGCAGCGTTTAGGCCGTCATCGACAGCGAGGGAGGAGACCCACTGCCGGCCGCACCGTTACCTCTGGCCGAGCGCCGGCGCGGGAGGTCCTCTGATCCCTTCGTCGTTGCCTGTGGGCGGATCCGGCCTCCCGCCGCCCACCTGTCCACATCCCGACGACCTTCAGGTATATCTTCGTTCGAAACCGCCTTAGCTCTACTTCCCCAGCTCTCTACGTCGCTGCATGTGCATCATTTTCTACCTCTCAGCCCCTCTCGATCGGATGGTCCAACGTCACATTTTTTTCTTCTATTGTTAGAGGTAAAGCTACTTCATGGAGTCGAATCTTGTACTCCCTCCGTCCGAAAATACTTGTCATTGAAATGGATGTATCTAGATGTATTTTAGTTATAGACACATCCATTTTGATGACAAGTAATTCCGGACGGAGGGAGTACTTGGTTCAAACAAGAAATAAAGTGGGGGTGGGGGAATTTAGTATGTACATCGGACTTGGTACAAACAGGAAGGAAAGGGGGTGAAAGTAGTACAGACTGGTCATCCAACCGGTCTCTTGGTCGAAAAGGGAAATATAGGGGTAACGTTGTACACAGTGGTATGACCAGGACTAGATTTGCTATCCACACATAGGAGTAGGTGGCTAGAGTGAACAAAAATGGGACCAACCCAGATATGTTTCTTGGATGTTTGTTTCTCGGGGCAACAAACTATGAATCACCACTTTATGCCCCTGTTTATGTACATGGTGCTGGACTGCTGGTGCACCCACTGTCCCATGCCCTTATACCAAATATTTAGGCTCCGTTCGGAATAAAGGGGCAGAAAACATAAGTCTTGATGAAAATAGAGGAATAGGAAAGGAATGTAGGTATAAAACTATGGAATAGCGAACCGGAGGAAACTCTCAAGAGAATGTGTTCAGATGGACTACGAAATGTACAGATTTGTTTTTTTAGAGTAGCATGCTTGGCAGTATGAGATGCTATTTGTTTATTCAGCTGCACAGTGACTACTCTTGTCCTCACCTCACGTACCACACATAGGTTGATTTTTTTATTCCGGCAACATAGCACAGCAACCTGTCTAACGCATGGCAGCGAGCGCCTGCCTCGGGCTTCCGCCCAAAAAATGAGTAGCGCGTGGATGTTTCTAATCCTATGGAATCAGTACTACCAGACCAGCTTTCCTATGAAACACTATTCACCTTTCTCGTGTTCCGAACGGTTGGAAGGGAAAGAATACCATACGAATTGTGTTCCTACGAAAATCCTGCACCAAACCTGTGAACCGAACGCAGCCTTAGTTGTTCTTAATCTAATGTCCCTGGTAAAAATGAAGCCATGCCATTGTTATAAGCCATGACAAGTTTAGCCAAATGTTTTTTCCTGTAATTGTTTGAGACTCTGACTGTTTCCTCTGTGCCTTTTTGTGCAAACAGGGATATCCAATTCACCTGGTTGCTGTTGTGACCTTTTGGTGCACTGCACAAAACTCTTCTTAGAAGAAGTGACTTTTGTGCTGTTTAACTGGAATGTCAGAATGGAACAGTTGGTTCATTTTGGTGGAACTGCACAAAGGGAGATCTGTGTTCCAATCCTCATCATCCATATTGGCGCCATAACCTTCCTTTAGGTAAGAATGATATTTAATGCATGTGTTCATCTCTATTTTTCGACTGCCATGAGAAAATAATGTTGTTTTTTAATAGTACACTTGTACTCCCTCACTGACAAAACCAATTCTGAATTAGAAGGCCAATCATGTACTTGGTTTCACCAACTGGTGAGGAGAAAGAGAAACAGAGCATGAAGAGGAAGAAGAAGAAGAATAAACAGTGCCAAGGCGATCTTGCTGAAGCCAGAGGCCTCAGTCGAGGCCATTCAAGGGCTCCGGCAACGACTACCTTACATGTGAGACGATCCTCCAGGGAGCCCTTCCACTTCTGCTGTCTCACTTAATTAATTAGGAGTACTTAAGTACAACTAATTTATTACTGCCTAATTTTCCTGTTGGAGTTAAACAAATCTTTAGTAGGACCCTATGCTGAATCATGTACGTGTGTATGTTTGTCTATGGAGGTGAATCATGTGGTGGAGCAGGGAGGGAATATTATTAGTGTCATGACATAATAGTGCTATTGTTTTGCATGTCAATTTATTGCCATTGGTTCAATGAGGCAATGTTTTGCGTATTGTCCATCATGAATTTGATGCTACTGTTTGAGTAATATGCTAATGTCTTCCTATCCTTTCTCACTAAGCTAATGAAGGTTTCACCTTGTTCCTACTTGTGCAAACAGGGATCATGTTGTGCCAATCATACATTTTAGTGGAACTACACAAGACAATACAATGAACTGTATCCCAGCCAGTGCTTTAACTCTGCTGGAAGTTCTTGATAATCTTTCGATATAATCTCAGCACTGGTAAACAAGAGTGATTTCAACCATACATTTGAAGTGCACAAAAATATATACTATTGTGTGATTCCAGTGAGTGCTTTATCATCTCTTATGGGACTACATGAATAAGCTTTTTTTCTCAGGTTGGTACGGGCCTAAGGCCTTCATCCATATTAGTTTGCTGTCATCTCTATTTGTATCGTGCTACTGTCATGAGAAACTCCTTTATCTTTGCACGTTAAAGTTTTGCAACCTATGATAAATGGCAATGCTTTGAGTGTTGAGTTGAGCTAATTGGCACTGATTAAATAAACTAATACCTCTCTTTAAGCAAGACTACTATGTTGCTAACTTTACCCATTAAGATAATGAGGGTGCTTCTATTTGTTAGTGTATGTTTCATCAACTAGTCCCACTATTACAGTAATCTCACTCTCTCAATATATGTGCCAACAGGGATGCTCGATTTTGGTGGAACTGCACAAAAACTTTGGGTGCTTCATTGCCTCGACAGCTTCCGTCCTTTCCTGTCAGTCGCTAATCTCCGCTTGCTTTCTTCCTTTGCTGTCAGTCGCTTGGCTTATCTCGGCTTCCAGTCAAAGGAAATAGTAATTGATATGCTACCTCACACAGGTTGGTACTGGTCTTTATCCTGATTATTGTGCCTGTCATATGTATTGGTAATTTGGTATTGTGCTACTGTTTGCCGATTTCATAAAGGAGTAATTTGGAGCCTGAACTCGCAGGCAAATCATTACATCGGGTGATTTCAGTAGAACTGCACAAAATGATCAGATGGACAGGTACTTATGCTGCTGCTATGTACTCCAAAGTTCACTCAGACAAGCATCGATGTTGACAAGAAGTGCCTATATTCATTCGAGTATCAACCGGCGTCAACCAATTGTCAAACTCCAAGTATTAGGAGAGTGAACGCCAAAAATATTGCTTGGTGCATAGCCCAGAAAAACGCAGTCCAGTCTTTGGTCCCAACTTGTGCCTTTTGGTTATCGGCACATATGGTAGCGAACTATATGGCATGGAGTCTAAAGATTCCAGACAAGTTGGTTGACGCGTATATTCATCTGGCACTTAATCAGTCTGCACGCCAAGGATGCTCCATTTCAGTTGAACTGCACAAAAAATTTGGGTGGTTCATTTTCTCAACCGCCTCCTTTCTCGTCTGCAATGTAGAATTTTGGCGAGATACAGGACCAAGATGAGCCAGTAAACTAGTTGGATGAAAGTAGTGGCCAAGTTGCTCAAACCTCCCTCGGCACGAGGCCACTATTTGAGGATAAACCTACAAGCAAAGTTCAGATTGTCTGTGCTGCCTCTTATGTACTCGAAAGTTTACTCGTACAAGAACTAATTTTAGCAAGAAGTACCTCCGATTGAACACCATTTACCAGTCTGTACCCTAGGTAATTAAAGTTCGTCCATGGATCATATTGGCTGTGATCTCAATCATTTGGATGCATAAACATACTGAACATGTGTATATCTGAATCTTTTTGTGAATTATGTATGAATATTGTCGTGTGATCTATCAATCATTTGGATGCATAGATATGCTGAGCTTGTGTATATATGAATCTTTTGAGTTGTTGATAGTGAATGTTGGCTATGAATATGAACGTGTCCTGTGAACCTGAGTTTGATATGAATGTTTACCTTTTCTGTTGTATTTGTGTGTGAACTTGTTAGTATGCCTACTGTGGGGTATAAAACGCAGGTCTCTTATAAAAGTAATGTTGTGTCCAATTTATGTTTTCCCTTCTAACCACATTATATATATTTATATTATTACTATTATCGTATATTTTATAGAGACTTATATATACATTATAAAAACATCCCACGTGTTATTAACTTATAAAAGTAAATGTTTAACGGAAGTTGGCAAGGAAAATCCTGGTTGTTTTTGACTCACAGGCAAGGAAAATCCTGGTGATTGCGTACAAAAGCTTGCGAAGATTTTAAGGACCAATTTAATAATAACGCGCTCATTTTTATTTTGAGCAATAACTCGCTAATTTCTTAATTATATATATATAAAATGTGCCTCTCCGGTTTATTCTTTGATATTAATTGCTCCTTCTAACATAACATTATATATATAACGAGCCCACCTAATACGTGTATTTCAAGGAAGTGCAAATGGGCTGGGATTTCTTAGAAAATATAAATGGGCCTGATTGACGCGAAATTATTTGTTCACCCAGCCCAGCAAATGGACTGTACATTCTAGAAAACATGGGTTAAATATATGCCACATTTTTGCAGGCTGACATGTGGGCCAATAGGTCGAAGCCTACGCAGGGCGTTGTCAACTTGGTCAACAAATGATTGTGTCATCCACAGCCATTGGATTTATATCCAACGGCCGGCATGCACCTTCAATCTCTCGTCTTCTTCCTCCAGCGTCGCCGGGACCGCCTGGTCCGGCCTCCGGCGGCTAGCGGCTCTGCTTAGCACGCATCGCTGCGAAGCGCTACCCCACCGCCGGCCAGGCTATCCCTCCACCCCTCGACACCTCCTGTTATTCTCCACAGACTACAGCCCCACGCCGCAACAGAACCAGTTATAACCCTTCTCCTCCTCTCAATCTGCGACTCCACTGCCGCGTTTTCCCATCTCCGAGTCGTTCCCGTCCGGGGCCTCGCCGTCGTCCACCGCCTCGCTGCGTTCGGTGCGGCGTGGTCAACAAACGAGAGTCATCGGAAGAGGACTGTACGTGGAGAGCCTGACGGCTGGGACCCACGAGGTCCATGGTCGCACGCAAGGAAAGTTCCTCCTTATTAAGCTGAAAAAAATGTTTCCTCCACCTGACAGCTGGGACCCACCGGCTGTATCTTCGCACGGAAGGAAGTGCCTCCTTGTTTTGCGAAAAAAATTATTCATCCCGTTGACAGCTGGGACCCGTCAGATTTGGTGACTGACTTGTGGGCCTACTAAGCGGACGTGTACGCACGGCTTTGTCAACTTAATCAACAAATGATTCTAGCAGCTGGACCGTTGGATGTTAATCCAACAGCCGTGCTCCTTCTTCAACCTCTGTTCTTGCTCCTGTCTCCCGTGGGCGGCACCGCGGCTGTGCTGCCGCGCACCCGAACCAGTGAAGTTTCCCACTCCTCTCCATCTGCGACTCCACTGCCCCGTCTTCCCCATCTCCGGGTCGTTCCAGTCTGGGTGCGCTCGGCACGGTGTGGTCAACGTGGTCAACAACCGAGAGTCATCGGAAGATGACTGTACGTGAGAGGCTGACAGTGGGGACGCACCACGCCCATGGACGCATGCATGCAACGGAACGCGGCAAGGTCAACGTGGTCAAGGAACGACTTCCATCGGAAGTATACTGTACGTGGAGAGTCTCAGCTGGGTCCACGGCCGCAGCAAGTAAGTGCCTCCTTATTACGCGGAAAATAATGATTCCTCCAACTGACAGCAGGGACCCACTGGACGGGCCACCGTATTTTGCGAAAAAAACGTTTGCCCCCTGACTGCTGGGACCCACCTGACGGGCCACCGTATTTCGCGAAAAAAACGTTCCCCCCGCTGTCAGCTCGGACCCACCGGAAGTGCCTCCTTATTACGCACAAAAAAATGAATACTCCCCCGGCTAGCTGGGACCCACCTTGGTGGGAGGCTGACTTGTGGGCCTACTAAGTTGACGGGGACGAAGGGCTTTGTCAACTTAGTCAATATGAACGATTCTAGCTCCAGTGACCGTACGATGTCCATCCAACGGCCGTAGTGCTTCTTCAACCTCTGGTCTTCTTGCTCCAGCCGCCCAAAGCAGCGCCGGTCGTGCCGCATGCTCCTGCCTCCCGTGGCCGGCTGTGCTGCCGCGGAGGCCTCACCGCCCCCTACTATTCCCACCGCTGGCCAGGCCCTGCGGCGACGGCAGCCTCACACCGCAGCCGAACCAGTGAACCCTCGTACTCCTCTCCGCGCGGGCTTCCACTGCCGCGTCTTCCCCGGCTCCGCGTCGTCCCCTTCCTAGGCCTCGCCGTCGTCCACCGCCGTGGTGCTCTCCGCGCGGCGTGGTCAACGTGGTCAAGGAACGACTTCCATCGGAAGAGTACTGTACGTGGAGAGGCTGACAGCTGGGTCCACGGCCACAGCCCAGTTTTTTTGTGATTTGCCAAGTAAGTCGCTTTGTCAGGCCTGTTGGGCTGCAAATCTTTCAAGACGAGGAGAGCTTTCATTCGGCTGGCCGAGAAAATGGCCCATCAGTAATGAGAAATGGGTTGTACATTTTTAAAACACATCAAACCGGCAATTAGTTTCAAATATCTTTTTTTCATTTCGAGATTTTAAATTACATTAATTTTTATGCGTGGAGAATTTGTTGGATTTTATATTGATATACATTTATTTTTAAAATCAGTTTGAATGTGAGTCGAAATTTCGGGATTAAAAACAGTTCGGACCGCACCGAAATATGCAAAATTTCGTATAATTTTTTAACCGTGGCCACAATATGGGCTGTAATGCTAACAAAAAGAATATGGGCTCCAAAAAAACCTTAATAATTAGCAAATGGGCTGTAAATTATTAGAAATAATGGCAGATGGGTTGTATGCTGTTTTCCACAGATTTGAGGCTTTCCTAAAAAAAGGTTGACGCACAAGCAGTGACTGTTGGATGGCCATCCAACGGCCGTCGTGCTTCTTCAATCTCTGCTCTTCCTGCTCCAGCCGCTCAAACAAGCGCCGGCGGGACTGCCTGCTCCCTCCTCCCCGCGGCCGGCTCTGCTGCCGCGCAGGCCTCACCGCCCCACCGTACTCCCATCGCTGGCCTAGCCATCCCTCTACTCACCCACACCTGCTGTTATTCTCCGGCGACGGCAGACGAACCAGTAAACCCTCGTACAGTCGTACTCCCCTCCGCGTGGGAAACAACTGCCGAGTCTTCCCTGCCTCCGTGTCGTTCCCTTCCTAGGCCTCGCCGTCGTCCACCGCCCTGGTGCTCTCGGCGCGGCCTGGTCAACGTGGTCAACGACCGACATGCATCTGAAGTGGACTGTACGTGGAGAGGCCGACAGCTGGATCCACGGCCGCATGCAAGGAAATGCCTCCTTATTACGCGCAAAATAATGATTCCTCCACCTGACATCAGGGACCCACCGAAAGGGCCTCTGTATTTTGCGAAAAAAACGTTTCCGCCGCTGACAGCTCGGACCCACCAGCTATATCTTCGCACGCAAGGAAGTGCCTCCTTATTACGCACACAAAAATGAATACTCCCCCTGTTAGCTGGGACCCAGTATAGTGGCAGGCTGACTTGTGGGCCTACTAAGTTGACGGGGACGGAGGGCTTTGTCAACTTAGTCAATATGCACGATTCTAGCTCCAGTGACCGTACGATGTCCATCCAACGGCCGTAGTGCTTCTTCAACCTCTGGTCTTCTTGCTCCAGCCGCCCAAACCAGCGCCGGTCGTGGCTCGTCCTCCTGCCTCCCGCGGCCGGCTGTGATGCGGCGGAGGCCTCACCGCCCCCTACTACTCCCACTGCTGGCCAGGCCATCCCACTGCTGGCCAGCCTCACACCGCAGCGAACCAGTGAACCCTCGTACTCCTCTACACGTGGGCATCCACTGCCGCGTCTTCCCCGGCTCCGCGTCGTCCCCTTCATAGGCCTCGCCGTCGTCCACCGCCCTGGTGCTCTCCGCGCGGCGTGGTCAACGTGGTCAAGGAACGGCTTCCATCGGACGTGGACTGTACTTGGAGAGGCTGACAGCTGGGTCCACGGCCGCAGCAAGGAAGTGCCTCCTTATTACGTGCAAAATAATTATTCCTCCATCTGACAGCGGGGACCCACCGGACGGGCCACCATATTTCGCAAAAAAAAAACGTTTGCCCCTGACTGCTGGGACCCACCAGTTACATCTTTGCACGCAAGGAAGTGCGTCCGGGCAAAAAAACGATTCGCCCCCTAACTGCTGGGACCCACCAGCTACATCTTCGCAGGCAAGGAAGTGCCTGACAGTCGGGACCCACCTGGTCGAAGCGTACGTAGCGTTGCCATTCTGGTCGCGAACGTGTACGTACATATATACTGGTGGATGTAGAGGAGCGCACATGTCGTAGTAGAGGCGCGTACGTGTCGTAGTAGAGGCGCGCACGTAGCATGTACACGTACGTACAACGGCCAGGGTGGAAGAAAGAAAATACGGCCACGTATGTGTACATACGGGCGGGGTCTCGAACGCCTACTCGCGCATACGTACGGCCAGGGCTCGTGTACATGGCTGGGTCGGAACAGAGAAACAGCGTCGTCGTCGTGTTCATGGGGAGGCAACGGAATGCGTCGTGTTCATGGGGAGGCAACGGAATGCGTCGTGTTCATCGGGAGGCAACGGAACGCGTGGGAGCCAACCGTCTGGGTCGGAACGGAATGCGTGGTCGTGTTCATCGGGAGGGCTTGGACGGAACAGGCGGTGGAAATGAGGCCTGGCGTACCGCACAATGGAGCAAACGGACCTCCTATGTTCAAAACGGGGTCCTGTTGATCGGGAGGGGTGTGGCGTACCGCAAAATGGAGGAAACGGACCTCCTACGGTCGAAACGGGGGTCCTGTTGATCAGGAGGGGTGTGGCGTACCGCAAAATGGACGAAACGGACCTCCTACGGTCGAAACGGGGGTCCTGTTGATCGGGAGGGGTGTGGCGTACCGCAAAACGGACGAAACGGACCTCCTACGGTCGAAACGGGGGTCCTGTTCATCGGGAGGGGTGTGGCGTACCGCAAAACAGGACTCCACGGGATACTGTTCATCTCCACCGTCGACATCCTCCAGCCTCCACGGGCTACCGTCGACCTCCTCCAGCCTCCACGGGCTCCTGTTCATCCAGCCTCCACCGCGCGCTACTCCACCGGCTACTATTCAACCACCCCTCCACGGGCACCCCTCCACCGTCTACTGTTCATCCAGCCCTCCACACCACGGGGTCCTGTTCAACCACCCCTCCACGGGCACCCCTCCACCGTCTACTGTTCATCCAGCCCTCCACCAAACCACGGGGTCCTGTTCATCCAGAGGCAACGCCACCACTCACTGTTCATCCAACCCCCCCCCCCCCCCCCGCAACGCTCACTGTTCATCCCAGAGGCAGCATCGATCGGCTTCAGTTAGCAGCAGTAGCAAAGGAATCGCTCGATCGGGTTCAGTTAACAGCCATCGATCGATCGCTCGGGTTCAGTAACGCATAGCCTGCAGTGCAATCGCTCGGGTTCAGTTAGAGCCAACGCCTCGCACACACGCGCGTACGTGTACGAGAGAAACGCGCATCGCTCGGCCCCCGACCTCCCACCATAACCGGGAACTCCCCGAAATTTTCCTCGCCCTCGCTTCTACCACGGTTTTTTCCGTCATGGACGGCCCAAAGAATGTCATGCAGCTGCGTCTCCGGCCCGCCCAGGACGAAAAGCCCATTTTCTGTCATGATTTTTTGTCATAGAATTAGGAGCCCACCACATCTATGATGATACCGGGTTTTGTCACAATTATTGTCATAGAAGTGTCATATGTATGACAGAAGAAAATTTCGTTCGGCCCAAAATGTCACGGATGTGTCTTTTTTTGTAGTGAAAACAGCTCACTCTAGACCCATGGCGGCAATGCGCGCGAGCGGCCAGCGGCTGTGCCAGATGGTCCACGACGTCGGCCTGCGGCATGGCGTCAAGGATCGTCTCCGGACGGTGTTGGAGACTGGCTGGTGGATGGCTGCCGTCGATGCCAACTACGACTCTTAGTTGGACCAGATGATCATTGCCACCACTAACAAGTTCACCGTCCTCAAGAAGCTCGCGGACGACATCGCCGTACTCCTCCAGCCCGTGCGCCCGGGCTCCTCATTGCCTGCCACCCTAATCGGCCTCCATGGCCGGAACCTCTTTCAAGCACTGGTGGCCCTGCGACTGCCCGCCGACGCCACGAAGAATGTCCACCTGGAGGTCGCGCTCGCCGCGAGGCGCCTCGCCCTGCAAGAATTCATCGACCTACACATCCACGTGTACGAGCAAATCGTGTACATAGGTATCTACAAGGCCAGTGAGGACGCTACGATGTTGGCCTTCCTCAACCGGCTGGAAGCCTTGGATGCTTTTGCTGAGAAGCACCTCGACCTCGCCAAAAGCCGCCGCTCCTTAGCCGCCGGTCGGTGGCCCGGCGCACTAAGTTGAGGAGGAGGAGGTCGTACGTTGATGGATGCATCTTTCTTCTTGCCTTCTGTAACCACCACTACGATTGCATCATCATCGTGGCCTTAATTCTTATTGTGTTGTTGCATTCTCATTCCAGTCAATATCAACATGTGTGATCCCTTTGCTTAATTATATGCATCACTGTAACTAGTACTCCATCCATCAATTTATAAGTTGTGCTTACCTTTTCCATCAACTTCGTGCAACGCGCGGGCATCTTGATAGAAACACTAGAACATGTCGGACCGCGTGTGACTAAACCGACGATGCGCCAACCTAGCTACTACGTAGCCTGCTTATCTGGCGGAAATAGCCCCGCCCTAGCGTTTCCAATCGTTATTTCTATTTATCGATCATGCCAAGGAGCAGAACCAAAATGTTACAATTTATACATGTTTCTCTACTCCTACTCCTATAAAAGACTCAGTTGGTGATGGTGGTGTGTCTGCCATCCATCATTTCTGAACATTAGATCTGCATCTAACGGCTGTGAGGTAAGTTGTGGCATTTTCGCAACAATAGCCCACTTCTCTGCTCCAATTTGCAGAAAACCCCTTATTATCTTGAAAGCAACCACATCCCTCCCTCACCTCATCAAAATAGCCTGAGAAATATATTTTGAGTGAAAAGTACTCCCTCCGTTCCTAAATATTTGTCTTTCTAGAGATTTCAATAAGTGACTACATACGGAGCAAAATGAGTGAATCTACACTTCAAAATATGTCTATATAATCCGTATGTGATAGTCCATTTGAAATCTCTAAAAAGACAAATATTTAGGAATGGAGGGAGTAATATATTAGGAGTACATCAAAACAAGAGTGATTTCTTTCAAGTTTGTGAACAAGTACTACTATTCTACTACTTTGGATCCGTCGCAACGCACGGGCACATTGCTAGTAAAAGGAAAAGGCATGCCGCGTTCACGTCGCATTCCCCCCACACACGCCTGGGAATCGGGAGTACTCCAAGGCCCGTCCGGCACGACACATAGCTTAGGGAAGGCGTGTTGCCTAGCATTTTCACTTTCATGTGGGATCGCCGTTGAGCAAACAGACTATTGGCAAACCGCACCCCGCCCGCCGCCGGGTTGGAAAACAGAAACGAGGGGAAGATCTAGCTGTAGCACGGAAGCCAAGAAATTTGGTGTTAGATGAGGCTCGTTGATAGAGTAGGAGCATTCCGTACTACTCTACTCCTACTAGTACCAAGTTTGTACTACTATACAACTAGTAGGTACGTGCACGGCACAGCATCGTAGGAACAAAAAACGGGAAGATCTTGCTTTGGGTGATTTATCTTTTTTCAGTCAACGTAGTATGAATAATATGATGTGGGGGCATCCATGAAGCTTATGTGGCTTGGTTGCATGGCTACGAAAGGTTAGAAAAAATAAATAGATAATGTGTTTAGAGTGCACTCCACTAAACAGATATACTTTGGATCCATTGCAACGGGCTGGCACATCTATATCTATACCCCCTATATAGTGTGTGGATAACTTTGAAAGTTGGTCGTTGGATGAAGCCAATCCGACGGTACAAAGATGGCAAATCCGAGCACTACTGGCCGTTGTATATCATCTACATTCCACCAGATTCTGCCACATGTAGAATCTAGAAGACTCCATGGTTGAACTTCATTCATGACTACCTTTGCCACAACTAAGCTTAGGCAAAGTGTGTCTGCCACAAAAAATGTGGCTAACAAAATGGCCACCACAAGTGTGGCAAGATTTGGCAAGAAGTTGAGTCTATGACATGTGGACCATGTAGCTAGAAAAGTGTGGCCAGCCACAAGTGTAGCAATGAACCAAACACATGCCTGGTGTGTTTGGTAGGGTGTATGAAGGGTGCATGATCGCAAGAGTTCCCTTCTCGACCCACTTTTGGGTGTTTGGTAGAGTGTATGGAGGGTGCATGAGTCCACACTAGATTAGCACAAATACACTAGAAGCATGCATGAAGAGAGCATACATGAAGAGGGGTGTTGAGTTGAGCATGCATGAAGAGGGAACAACTATGCTGAGACAAGAACGCAACCAAACACACTTGTGGCACGCCTAAGCTTAGGCGTGGCAACCTTAGGCTGCAAACAAAACCATAACTTTGAAAGTTGGTCATTGGATGAAGCCAATCCGACGGTACAAAGATGGCAAGTCCGAGCACTACTGGCCGTTGGATATCATCTACATTCCACCAGATTTTGCCACATGTAGAATCTAGAAGACTCCACATGTAGAAGAATAATGCACAAACCACCAGAATCTCATGCGTGCAATGCACGTGTACCTTACTAGTAGTTGGTAGTAGTAAGAAACAAATTCCGGGTTTGGCACGAGCTCGTACTGCGGGAGCACCACAAGGCCTGCCGCGGGAGTTACATTTCCCTCTCAGGGCCCACGGGACCGAACTTCAGTGGCTTAGTGCCCGACCTATGAGTCAATGACATGTGGACCTTAAATGCAGCTGGCCCACATGTCATTCTCATGGTGGTGGTGTGGTTCGCGACTCACTCGTTCGAGATGAACCGGCCGGTGGTGGCGTGGCCGTGGCGAGGGTGCCACAGTTGGGCATCGGGGCGTTACGAGGCGTAGATGGCCACACCGGCGGGTACTACCTATAGTACAGAAGTACTCCAGCTGAGGATTGATGCCCGGGACGAAATGTGTCACAGCCGCTGGATGAAAATTCGATGGTGCGGGAGTACGAATCGAAGCACAGCAGCGGAGCAGGCAAACCGCGTCCAATCGGGTGTGGCTGTGGTAGAAAGTTGATGGTCGCCGCAGTTCAGTTGGCCCGCATGTCATGCACACAAAGGCAGAGGAGCAGTGGGGCCGAGAGGGATGAGGCGCACGTCGGGGGGATGAGGATCCCCTGACGTGAACAATCCTATCATTCTATCACTGACATGTGGGACCCGCAAGTGTGGTCCACCAGTCAGCGAAGGAAAGGCAGGGTAAGGCAGTGATAGCTACGTCAGAGGGTCCATGTCCACGTCGGGGGACGTCGTTCTTATAGGTAGGGTTGGACCGGCGTCGTGGGAATCGCGTGTGGGTGTGGCAGTGGTAGAAACAAGAAACCTGATGGTCGCCGTGGTTCAACTTCCATGGACAAGTTGTCATGTCTGCTGACACATGTATATCAAAACTAGAGTGTTTATATTTCAAGCACGTGAACAAGTATTATTCTACTACTTTGGATCCATTGCAACGCACGGGCCAGCACATTGGTAGTAGTAGTGTCTATCTCTATCTCTAGAGGCCTTCCCTCGTTCATCCTTTTCTCTCACAAGATAAACTACTCATACAAATGCATCTTGATGTTCCATGGTGACAAACCAGGGGACTTGTTTCGTATGGGACACATCCTACGATATACTCCCTCTCTCCCAGTTTATTTGTTTTGAATCTTTTCGTTTTATAAGTTTCAAATTCAAATTTAGAGGGGCAGTGGGGCTGAGAGGGGTGAGCCGCAGGTCGGGGGACGTGTGGTGTCATGGGTTCGTGCGGCGTCGTGGGAATCGCGTGTGGCTGTGGTAGAAACTTGATGCTCGCCGCATTTAAGCTGGCCCACATGTCATGCACACAAAGGCAGAGGGGTGGTGCGGCCGAGAGGGGTGAGGCGCACGTCGGGGGACGTGGTGTCGTGGGTTGGAGCGGCGTCGTGGGAATCGCGAGTGGCTGTGGATGAAACGTGATGGTCGCCGTAGTTGAACTTCCATGGACAAGCTGTCATGTCTACGAACACACCCATTGCATACCGATCACTGGAAGGAGTAGTAGAGAGAGCTAGGCGGATAAATAGTTCCTTATAGTCAAGCGGACCCACACTACTACTTGTTCCAAAGACATGCACACCATCGAAATAGTCCATCTATATCAATATACATAGAGAGGGAATATTTTTTTTACAAGAGAGGAAATAGTTCATCCATCCATAATGCCCTGCTGCTGGTGCAACAGCATCTTCTTCTTCTTGTTCTCATTTTCTGTGGGAGACGGCTTCGCAACAAGCTCTCTGGACCTTGCAGCTATCTCGAAACTCACACGGGCATCGAGGGCAGCATATTTTATCCGCTCGTACGTCAAGGGATAATTCTCTCCAGACAACCTTAATGCCAGCGTCTCGTCACCCATCTGAAGATTTGTTCCGAGCACAAAATTTGCTACGTCGAATAGGGATGGTGTCGGTTTATCACAATCTTCTACATGAATTTTTATTCTGGTTTGTAGGTTAGCGATGCTTTTCAAATCAAGGTTGTACGGCTCCAACTTCTGTTTGTCCCCTGCGATGGCTGCCCCACAGAAGTATATGTCCTCCCGAGACAAGATAGCGTGAAGATCACCTGGTATGGAGGGCGCGTGTATGATGTGGTACACCAAAACATCATCTTCGAGGCACAGCTGAAGGACAGCGGCGCGTTGGATCTTCCCAGTGGCACGCTCCGTGTACTCTGCGTCAAGACTGATGACATTCATCTCCACCTTTTGGAGGGAGTTGGATACATTGTTGATTCACTTCCGAACAACCCTTGGGTGGTCGGTGACTGTGGCAACTATGCTCAACGAGCCTTCGACGAGGACATGTTGGACGCTAAAAACCTACATCTCGATCTCTTTCGCCATTTGGAACCGCTGGACCGGAGGGCTATGGTTTGGAGAATTAGGATTAGATGGCTAGTCTAACTGAAGAAGATGATTATTTATAGGGGCTTCAGAATTACTCTAGGAGGATGTGAAGAGGTTAAAACAATGTGAATGCAGTGTGGTTTGGATGCAAATGAAGATCAAGGAGTAGTGAAAAAGCCGAGGAAAATCGGTTCCCGATGGAGAAGTAAATGGGAGAAGTTATGCGCATGCACGAGTAGAGCTGCGGTGGTTTGACTGCTGCATGCAATGGATTGGACGGGCTCTTCGGTTGCCTTTTCTCTCTCCCACGCGCACAGAATGGCCCACTTGTATGCTGCAGTTTATTGGCTGGAGTCTGGTTGCAGCTACTCATGCGTATGCTAATTAATGTTGTGAATGCGGGGCATGGAGGGAAATGGGCGCATGCAAAAGGGTATATATGCAGACTAATTAGAGAAATACTGAAAAAAGTTATGCGCAGACAAAAGAGGACCGGAGGGAGTACTACTCATGTTCCTACTACGGTTAAGGAATATGCGGTTATCCTCAAAAAAGAAAAGTCCTTCTTCGCGCTTCCGCATGCACGAGAATTTGGTTCTGCTCGCAATATGGATGATAGCTGGAGGATGAAGTGAACCCAGAGGCATGCTAGCATGGGAGTGTACTCATGTTCCTACTACTCCTACTAGTAGTAGTAGTACAACTGTGGTACACTTGATGGTCAAAATACTATTATTCATCCGGTCCTCACAGTGAAGTCACAAGACCCTGCGCCCGAGGTGACACCAGTCCAGGCGGCGTGTCCGGGTTACCAAAGTCAGCCTCACCTTGTGCACTGTGCAGTCACTGTCACCGCCGCTGTATAGCATGCCTCGCCTCGTCTCCCTCTCCCCTAGCACCACTCCATCTCCATCTCCGTCTCGCCGGAGATCCTGAGGTCACTCTTCATTATCTCACTGTGCCCCCGCATACCCTCACCTCGCTCGCCTCCCCAGTACCACTATTCCCTCGCTAGCCGCTCCAGCACCGACAGCCTTCTCCCCCGTAAATCAAGCCCCCCAAAACCCCACCTTCCAAACTCCACCATGGCCGAACGCGAACCGCGTAGGATCCATATGAGCCACGATTGGAGCAATCTCCCCAGTGACGTCCTCGACCTCTATTGTTCGTGTATGGATATGTTGAGCGCCCTGCGGCTGGTTGCATGCTCGAGGGTCATGCACACGGCCATCATCGAAGCGAGGCCAAAGCTTTTCAAGACACCCTGCTTGCTGCTATCTGGTCTTGCGAGATTGGCTCACCATGATACGGAGGCGTACATGATGCCCTCGACTTCAATCCGATCTCCATTAGCCGAAACTTCTTTGCAGGTATGTAGTGGGTCGCCGTACATCATTTCCCTCGACTTCGATCTGATCACCATCGCTCGAAACTTCTTCCAGGTATGTACTGGGTTGGCATGAACTCCCACTCGATGGCTGCCTTCAGAGAAGATGGTAAAAAGTTGGTGCTCGTAAACTTCCAGACCTCCCATGAGATTATCCTTCCTCCGTTGGATTATATAGAGTTTTACCATCGCGGTC
Organism: Triticum aestivum; assembly: GCF_018294505.1. NCBI lineage: Eukaryota > Viridiplantae > Streptophyta > Magnoliopsida > Poales > Poaceae > Triticum > Triticum aestivum. The sequence goes on from NC_057799.1 coordinate 295,653,335, forward strand.
CTAGTCATCTAGATTACCATGTCAGTTGGACGGACCTTGTTTTGCAGAAGATTGTAATCTCCCAAGTGCCCACACGACATGCGAATTACGTAGACTTCAAGCTAATTGCCTTGTTCGACCGCGGACTCGCCCATCTTTACGCCGGTGCCTTCTTTAGCTGGAGACAACTCAGCTCGCGGTGGATCATCGCCAAAGCTGATACACACTTCTGTGATGCTATTGAACACAATGGCATCATCTAGACGATCGACAAAGCAGATGGCACCACGTATTGCTGGGACGGCGCGTGTAAGTTGTTTCCGTCTCATGTTAATGATGACACCATGACACTGTTTGAACCTTTTGTGATGATTGGCATATCCCTGTTTGAGCAGAATTTGAGTAGAACTATGGCAATGTATTAGAGACGCCGGCAATCAGCTATATCTGGAATGAGTTAATTCATGCGATTGTGATCATGTCATTACAGCCAATTTGTACCCCTGAATAATCAAACGGTTAGGAATATATGTATATTCTCCTTATTTTACAGTAATCTATATACTACTACTAAATATGAGTGTGTATCAATGGCCATGTTGGTTTCCTCATTTTCATGATGTAGAAACATGCACCACACTGTTGGTTTCATCTAACCATACATTAGGGAAGTAAATGTGCATATGGAGAACTCTATATTTGGAAGTAGTGAAATCCTGTAATGCTTACCATGTGTACATACCTATATTCGCCCTTCAGCAATCAATGGCTAGAATAATATCCTCAAAAAATATTTGCCCACAGAACACGAGTATATAACAATGCATGGTCTGTTAGTTACCTTGAAGAATTTGTTTGTGAGGACAGAACATGATTCCATAACATGCATGACATGGTAGTTTCCTGTGAAGAATCGATTGCGAGCTAACATGAGTATAACCATGCATGGCACTTCTATATTTTCGAACCCAGTATACATTTCCCTGTATTTTCCTCCCAGTTCCAACAGGGACATATCAATGTTGTTTCTTGCATTATCCTACTCGTACTATGAACAATGCTGATCTTACATTAACAATGCATGTCCTTTTTGATATGATGCAGTGTCCCTATAGTTACTACGCTTTGTAATCACACCACCTTTGCCAAAAACAGGGAAGCACAACTGGTTCCTCGCTCGATCAGACGACGGCAAAAGACTGATGATCATTCGGACACATGAGCCGGAAAAGTTATATTGCAAAAACCCCACTGTATACAAGCACCGTGAAATACGTGAGTATCCGGACAGTGGTTGTTATGTCTATGAGCAGGATACCAGCTTGTTGGGGCCTTCAGGATTTTTTAGTTGGAGGCGGGTAAACAGCCTTGGTTCACACTCTCTGTTTCTCGGACTCAATTATCCAATTAACCAGGAGATCATCGTTGGCAAGGACCTTGATGGCAGAGAGGCTCTGTTTGCTATGGAAAATTGTGTCTACACGGCGAGCCCTAGGAGTTCGGGAGCAAACTCCCCTGATTGTCAACGATACAGCCTGCAGCCAAAAGAAGGTGAGAATGACAAAGGCATCAGGATTAACTTTGATCCTTGGATGTCTCAATTACGACAGGCAGTGATGTGGTTCAAGCCTTCAGGTTGATAGGTAATTGGGCTGTTGCGTCGAAAGGGTGGAGTACTTGTGTCTCCGGATCATTGGTCGCTGAAGCGGGGCTGCAAATTATGATGGTGTTGGGTCATCTCTTCGAATGACTTTGTTGTCTTTGCTGCTTGTTCTGGATGGGTAGTTCTTTCTTGTGTTATGCATATTCCTTGTCATTTGGTCATCCTCGTCTATGTCACTCTTACTATGTAATAGTTGCCTCTGTTTAGAATGTCATTCTCGTCTGGATCACGAGAGTCTGAGCGCTGCAGATGGGTGTGTTTTGGTGGTGTAGCAAGACTTCTTATGAACTATCATGTCTTGCTGTTTATATCAGTAGTAGTCACTAGTCAGTGTTTGAATGTTGTATATATCGTTGTTTAGAACTGTTTATTGTCTCGAACTACTGGTGGGCTAAATGAGGGCATCACCATTCTCCAGTGTTCAGAGTGTATCTCATTTTTTCAAGTTATATAATTTGAGCTTAGTGTCTTTTCGATGATGTACACTTGTTTGGGCCAGTGAGGTGTCGTTGAATATGGGCCGAGTAGTAACGCAATGCCAAACAGGTCAATTATGACTCTCAGGCCGGGCTCTCAAAAGATCCTCAAAAAAAGGCCGGGCTCTCCAAAAAAGAAAGAATAAGGACTCTTAGGCCGACATGTGGGCGCCACCGGTGTTTTCGTGCGCTTGCGCGCCGAGAGCATATTGGCTCATGTTCAAAATTCAAGCTACCTTTTCATCCCCAATCTCCCGCCCCTCCCCCACCTCTGGAATCTCGATTCCTACTCCAGTTCCCCCAAATCCCCCTCATGTACTCCCTGTGCTCAAGCTCACTATCATGTCATCGGTCAACGCGGATCTCCGAGCCAGAGATCCTGAGGTCTGTCCTGCCTTCGGCCGCTGCGTGCTGTCGCTCAACAGTGGCATGGCGGTGCTTGACGACCAGTTTGCCGACAAATGCTGATGGTAACCATCAACGGCGACCGGCCTCCCGTCTCGCCGGACAACCTTGTCAAAGCTCTTGGCATTGCGCACGGCATCCAAATAAGTGACTTGCTCGTCGAAGTCTGTCCGCCACCGGCTGATTTCTTCGTCAGGTTCCGGACAACTTTCGATTGCAATCGTGTGTTCGAATCTTCCCGGCGTTTGTTATGCGATGGCGCGCTGGTGAGCTTTGATCGGTGGCACCCAGGATGGGGCTCGGTGCCCTCTGAGCTTGAGTTTTTAACAAAGCTTACCTTCCACGGCATGCCTCGACATGCTTGGAACAGCGAGTCCATGAATGAGCTTATCAACGACCTTGGAGGTGAGCTCGTAAGTATGTTTGTTCCTCCAGACAGCTGGGCTCTGATGGTTATGGCATGGATGAAGAAGCCGTCCACCATACCGAAGGTGATTGGTGTTGAGATACCGGTGCAGGAACCGGGGTTGTACTATTCATCGCCACCAAGGCCGCCGCGGACCATGTTAGGGATGTACCTGTATCGAGTGTTCGTGCATGTCGAAGAAGTGGTCAATCCATCAATCGAAGTCATGTCGTCGCCGCTGGTGCCAGGGTCCGTCGACGACGTCCATTACAGGAGTCAACGTCAGACTTTCCCCGTGTTGCTCGGAATGATGGATGGCACATGGCCTACTCCATCGCGCGGCGGAGGCCACTGCTTCTTTGGGAGAAGAGGCAGGGCTGGCTGCCTGGATGTGCTCTAATTTGAGGTAACAACTGAATCTTGTCAGATACTAGTTAAATCCGAGCTATGGGTGTGAAACACTGATGTGCCAGTACATTTGATTGTGACATGTTCTAATTTTGTACCTGAACTTTTTTTAGAAAGGGTTGTATGTCAACTTAATGTGCTAGCAGAACTTATTGTGTTGTTTGTCTGTTTTCTTTGCACAGCATTCAAGATATTTCCCTGTCATTGATAAAGACGATGAACCGTTATGTACGAGTTTGTTGGTTTCAACATAGCCCTACCCGTAGCGATCCACTGCTTCCATCCTGATTGTGCCGCCTGCGTGAAATTTTTGTATGCAAGTTCAGTGTGCTATGATGTTCTATATGATTGTGTCAACTATATAAGTTTTTACTGAGCATCACCAATGCATATGGCTGAAAGATGTATTTACGAGCATCGACCGATGGGTCTCTCTCTCTCACACACCCACACACACGCACACACGCACAAGTGGGACCTGTTGAATTATTTCTTTGCTCGTGACAACTTTTAATTAGGTTCCACTGTAATCTAACATTTTTCTTAAGTTATTAAATGAGCTCAGTGACTTCAAAAAGTTGTACAGAAGCCTTGTTTGGGCCTTTCCGGCGTCGCTGAATGTGGGCTAAGTAGCCATGTTAGGTTGTACTGTACTACACAGGCCTTTTGTTTCAACATCAGCAATGCAACTGGGCCGACAGTTGTACACAATATCCGGGTCAACTTGTTATTCTCCACCCCGCTGGGCTGCAAACTTTCCTAGGAGGTATGCATTAGGCTTAACAAGAAAATGGACTTTAAGAAATAATAAATGGGATGTAATTATAATAACTGGGCAGTAACTATAAAAAAATGCACCAAACGCGTAATTAGTTTAAAAATATATTATTTTTAGAATTTGAATTTTTTTAATTTCATTACTTGTTGCGCGCGCAATATTTCATTGGATTTTAACGTAATACAACTTTATTTTGAAATTATATTTAATCTGACTAGAAATTTCGGATAAAACTATTTCGGATCCCATAAAAATGTGGGAATTTTTTTTATTCTGTTTTGAGCGGTTGGTTGAAATTATTAATCGTTGTCCTAGCTAGAAAATGGGTTGTACTTTTAACAAACTGTAAATGGGCTGTAGTAAATTCCATTAGAATTAAAAAATGGGTTGTACATTCTTAGAAATCGCAAATGGGCTATATGTTCTCTGCCACACACTTGTGGGCCTTCTAAGTTGACGCGTCCCTTAAAAAAACTAAGTTGACGCATATGCAAGGCTTTGTCAACAACACACGGTTCTGGCAGCTGTGGCCGTTGGATGTCCATCCAACGGATGTCGTGCTTCTTCTTCAATCTCGGATATTCTTGCTTCAGCCGCCCAAAAAATGATTCCTCCCCCTGACATCTGGGGCGCACCGTTTTGGAGGCTGACCTGTGGGCCTACTAAGTTGATGTGTACCAAGGGCTTTGTCAACTTAGTCAATATAAACGATTCTAGCTACAGTGACCGTACGATGTCCATCCAACGGCCGTAGTGCTTCTTCAACCTCTGGTCTTCTTGCTCCAGCCGCCCAAAGCAGCGCCGGTCGTGCCGCGTGCTCCTGCCTCCCGTGGCCGGCTGTGATGCCACAGAGGCCTCACCGCCCCCTACTACTCCCACCGCTGGCCAGGCCATCCCTCTACTCACCCACACCCCCTATTATTCTGCGGCGACGGCAGCCTCACACCGCAGCCGAACCAGTGAACCCTCGTACTCCTCTCCGCGCGGGCTTCCACTGTCGTGTCTTCCCCGGCTCCGCGTCATCCCCTTCCTAGGCCTCGCTGTCGTCCACCGCCATGGTGCTCTCGGCGCGGCGTGGTCAACGTGGTCAAGGAACGGCTTCCATCGGACGTGGACTATACGTGGAGAGGCTGACAGCTGGGCCGACGACGGCAGCAAGGAAGTGCCTCCTTATTACACGGAAAATAATGATTCCTCCACCTGACAGCAGGGACCCACCGGATGGGCCACCGTATTTCGTGAAAAAAACGTTTCCCCCCTGAATGCTGGGACCCACCGGACGGGCCACCGTATTGCGCGCAAAAAAGTTCCCCCCGCTGTCAGCTCGGACCCACCGGAAGTGCCTCCTTATTACGCACAAAAAAAGAATACTCCCCCTGCTAGTCGGGACCCACCTTCGTGGGAGGCTGACTTGTGGGCCTACTAAGTTGACGGGGACGGAGTGCTTTGTCAACTTATTCAATATGAACGATTCTAGCTCAAGTGACCGTACGATGTCCATCCAACGGCCGTAGTGCTTCTTCAACCTCTGGTCTTCTTGCTCCAGCCGCCTAAAGCAGCGTCGGTCGTGCCGCATGCTCCTGCCTCCCGTGGCCGGCTGTGCTGCCGCGGAGGCCTCACCGCCCCCTACTATTCCCACCACTGGCCAGGCCCTGCGGCGACGGCAGCCTCACACCGCAGTCGAACCAGTGAACCCTCATACTCCTCTCCGCGCGGGCTTCCACTACCGTGTCTTCCCCGGCTCCGCGTCGTCCCCCTCCTAGGCCTCGCCGTCGTCCACCGCCCTGGTGCTCTCGGCGCGGCGTGGTCAACGTGGTCAAGGAACGGCTTCCATCGGACGTGGACTGTACGTGGAGAAGCTGACAGCTGGGTCCACGGCCGCAGCAAGGAAGTGCCTCCTTATTACGCGCAAAATAAATATTCCTCCACCTGACAGCGGGGACCCACCTGACGGGCCACCGTATTTCGGGAAAAAAACGTTTCCCCCTGAATGCTGGGACCCACCAGCTACATCTTCGCACGCAAGGAAGTGCGTCCGGGCAAAAAAATGATTCGCCCCCCTGACTGCTAGGACCCACCAGCTACATCTTCGCACGCAAGGAAGTGCCTGACAGTCGGGACCCACCTGGTCGAAGCGTACGTAGCGTTGTCATTCTGGTCGCGAACATGTACGTACATACTGGTCGATGTAGAGGCGCGCACGTGTCCTAGTAGAGGCGCGCACGTAGCATGTACACGTACGTACAGCGGCCAGTGTGCAAGAAAGAAAATACGGCCACGTACGTACATACGGGTAGGGTCTCAAACGCCTACTCGCGGATACGTACGGCCAGGGCTCGTGTACATGGCTGGGTCGGGACGGAGAAACTGCGTCGTCGTTGTGTTCATGGGGAGCCAACCGGCTGGGTCGGAACGGAATGCGTCATCGTGTTCATCGGGAGGGCTTGGACGGAACAACCGATGGAAACGAGGCATGGCGTACCGCAGAACGGAGGAAACGGCCTTGTGTTCGACCGGACACGTTTGAAACGGGATCCTGTTCATCGGGAGGGATCTGGCGTACCGCAAAACGGAGGAAACGGACCTCCTATGATCGAAACGGGGGTCCTGTTGATCGGGAGGGCTGTGGCGTACCGCAAAACGGAGGAAACGGACTTGTGTTGGAGCGCTACGGTCGAAATGGGGGTCCTGTTCATCGAGAGGGGTGTGGCGTATCGCAAAACGAGACTCCACGGGATACTGTTCATCTCCACTGTCGACCCCCTCCAGCCTCCACGGGCTATTGTTCATCCACCGTCGACCTCCTCCAACCTCCACCTGCGACTGTTCATCCACGGGCTCCTGTTCATCCAGCCTCCACCGCGCGCTACTCCACCGGCTACTGTTCAACCAGCCCTCTCCACGGGCTCCTATTCAACCACACCTCCACGGGCTACTGTTCATCCAACCCTCCATCGTCTACTGTTTATCCAGCCCTCCATGGGGTGGTCCTGTTCATCCTGCCCTCCACGGGGTCCTGTTCATCCAGCCCCAACCGGCTCGATCGATCGGGGTCCTGTTCATCCAGAGGCAACACCACGGGGTCCTGTTCATCCACCCCCACCGGGAACTGTTCATCCAAACCCCCCCCCCAGCAACGCTATCCAGAGGCAACACCACGGGGTCCTGTTCATCCACCCCCACCAGGAACTGGTCATCCAACCCCCCCAGCAACGCTCACTGTTCATCGAGAGGCAGCATCGATCGGCTTCAGTTAGCAGCAGTAGCGAAGGAATCGCTCGATCGGGTTTAGTTAACAGCCATCGATCGATCGCTCGGGTTCAGTAACGCGTAGCCTATAGTGCAATCGCTCAGGTTCAGTTAGAGCCCAACGCCTCGCTCGGGTTCAGTTAGAGCCCAACGCCTCGCACCCACGCGCGTGCATGTACGAGAGAAACGCGCATCGCTCGGCCCCGACCACCCACCGTAACCGGGAACACCCCGATATTTTCCTCGCCCTCGCTTCTACCACAGTTTTTCTGTCATGGACGGCCCAAAGAATGTCATGCAGCTGCGTCTCCGGCCCGCCCAGGATGAAAAGCCCATTTTTTGTCATGATTTTTTGTCATAGAAGTAGGACCCCACCACATCTATGATGATACCATGTTTTGTCACAATTATTGTCATAGAAGTGTCATAAGTATGACAGAAAAAAAATTAGTTCGGTCCAAAATGTCATGGATGTGTCTTTTTTTTTGTAGTGCTCGTAGACCGAAAGCGGAAGCGTTTAGTAACGCGGTTGATGTAGTCGAACGTTTTCGTGATCCAACCGATCAAGTACCGAATGCACGACACCTCCGCGATATGCACACGTTCAGCTCAGTGACGTCCCTCGAACTCTAGATCCAGCTGAGGCCGAGGGAGAGTTTCGTCAGCACGACGGCGTGGTGACGGTGACGATGAAGTTACCGACGCAGGGCTTCACCTAAGCACTACGACAATATGACCGAGGTGGAAAACTGGGGGGGCACCACACACGGCTAAAGATCAACTTGCGTGTCTATGGGGTGCCCCCCTCCCCCGTATATAAAGGAGGGGAGGAGGGAGGCGGCCGGCCTCAAGGGGCGCGCCCAAGGGGAGGAATCCTACTCCCTTTCCTAGTCCAACAAGGAGGGGAAGGAAGGAGGAAGGGGAGAGAAGGAAGGAGGGGGGGCGCCGCCCCCACCCCTTGTCCAATTCAGACTGGGGGGCGCCACCTCCTGGCTGGCCCTCTCTCCTCTAAGGCCCATGGTGGCCCATCAACTTCCCGCGGGGGTTCCCGTAACCCTCCCACTCTGGTTTTATCCGAAACTCTCTGGAACACTTCCGGTGTCCGAACAACATGGTCCAATATATCAATCTTTATGTCTCGACCATTTTGAGACTCCTCGTCATGTCTGTGATCTCATCCGGGACTCCAGACAACCTTCGGTACATCAAATCACATAAACTCATAATACAAATCGTCATCGAACGTTAAGCGTGCGGACCCTACGGGTTCGAGAGCTATGTAGACATGACCGAGACACTGCTCCAGTCAATAACCAACAGCGGAACCTGGATGCTCATATTGGTTCCTACATATTCTACGAAGATCTTTATCGGTCAAACCGCACAACAACATATGTTGTTCCCTTTGTCATCGGTATGTTACTTGCCCGAGATTCGATCGTCGATATCATCATACCTAGTTCAATCTCGTTACCGGCAAGTCTCTTTACTCATTCTGTAGTGCATCATCCTACAACTAACCCATTAGTCACATTTCTTGCAAGGCTTATAGTGATGTGCATTACCAAGAGGGCCCAGAGATACCTCTCCGACAATCGGAGTGACAAATCCTAATCTCGATCTATGCCAACTCAACAAGCACCATCGGAGACACTTGTAGAGCATCCTTATAATCACCTAGTTACATTGTGACGTTTGATAGCACACTAAGTATTCCTCTGGTATTCGGGAGTTGCATAATCTCATAGTTATAGGAACATGTATAAGCCATGAAGAAAGCAATAGCAATAAACTAAACGATCATAGTGCTAAGCTAACGGATGGGTCATGTCAATCACATCATTCTCTAATGATGCGATCCCGTTCATCAAATGACAACACATGTCTATGGCTAGGAAACTTAACCATCTTTGATTAACGAGCTAGTCAAGTAGAGGCATACTAGTGACACTCTGTTTGTCTATGTATTCACACATGTACTAAGTTTCCGGTTAATACAATTCTAGCATGAATAATAAACATTTATCATTATATAAGGAAATATAAATAACAACTTTATTATTGCCTCTAGGGCATATTTCCTTCACGAAGCTCGTGGCGACGCCGGCGCAGCGGCCGGAAATGTTGTCAGGCTGCAGGGTGCGGTGACCGCGGATGTCGGCGGCGTCCAAGGCGGTGCGGGGAAACTCGCAATCGCTGCGAATGTGGAGAAGGAGGTGGCGGGCTCCACCACAACGCTGCAGAAGGTGACGGCGTCGAGTGGCGCAGTCTATCCCGATACCCCCGATGCGCAGCCTGGCGAGGAGCAGGAGGTATTTGCACTTGCTTTGCTTTAGGATATTAGCTTGTAGAGTGTTAGGCGATGGATCTCGATCTGAATTCTCACGCTCACAGGGTAGCTTACAGAGTTACACTTTGTCTTGTGGGAAGGGAAAGAAGAAAGCAAAAGCAAAAAGGAATGCCATGCCGTGCCGTGCCGGTACCTGATCCAACTGGATGACTCCTCTCTGGCTCCACTTGGCCTTAAGAAGGATTCACCCACTCTGGACCCACAAACCTGCGGTTTGGGTGCCTGATCCTAGGTGGACGCCTAATGACGCGGTCTTGGCCCTGATTGGTTCCCTCTTCCCTTCCCGAAGCCACGCTGGCTACCTTGTCGATGCTCGAGTTGTTGCCGCTTCTCCCTGAATCAGGGACGCTGACATCCCCTGCTCCTTGAGAGCACGCTTGTCCCCAAACTGCTACCATAGGAAAGCGGTTCTTGAGAGCCAACGCGTCTTCCCACGATGCGTCCAACAGCTCGGAATCTGACCATCGAACCAAGTAATGTTCTCGTCTCCCCGACGGTGTTTGACGCCAGCGCTTGTTCAGGAGTTCCACTGGACACAGTTCAGGTGACTTCAAGCTTGGCAAGATAGTCGAGGATGCTGTACCTGGTGACAACGCTCGACGCAGCTGGGACACATGGAAAACCGGGTGCACTCGCGATCCCTCCGGGAAGTCCAGTTCGTAAGCCACAGGATTGATGCGCTTGATGATTTTGAATGGTCGAAAGTACCTGAATGCCAGCTTGTGGTTGGATCGACGATGCACTGATGATTGCACATATGGTTGCAACTTGACGAATACAGCGTCCCCCATAGCAAACTCTCGTTCTGATCATTTTTTGTCGGCCTAAACTTTCATGAGATGCCGCGCACGGTGCAGGTGTTGCTTGAGGACCTGTTGCATGGTCTTCCTTTCCTCTAGCCATTCCTTCAGCTCTGGGATCTTGCATACTGACACGGCCTCTATTCCCCAGTGTCGCGGCTCATGCCCATACAGCGCTTGAAACGAAGACATGTTCAAGGCTGAGTGGTGACTGGAATTGTACCAAAATTCTGCAAGAGCCAGAAACTGGTTCCAGTGGTTGGGGCATGCGTGAATGAAACACCGTAGGTAGATTTCCAGACATTGATTGACCTGCTCAGATTGACCATCCGTTTGCGGATGGTATGGAGTACTCATATTGAGCTCTGTTCCAATGCAGGCAAACAACTCACGCCAGAACTTGCTTGTGAAGACTGGATCCCGGTCTGATATTATGGCTTTTGGTAGGCCATGCAGCTTGTAAACGTTGTCCAGGTACGCCCGAGCTACTCTGGCCGCGGTGAATGGGTGCTGAAGTGGGAGGAAGTGAGCATAGCGGGTGAACTTATCCACCACGACTAAGATGCAGTTTGCTCTGCCGGATTGTGGGAGACCATCGATGAAATCCATTGTAACTACTTGCCAAGCTCCTTCAGGCAGAGGAATTGGTTCGAGCACACCTGGATACTTGACCCTTTCTGGCTTAGCTTGTTGACAGACTGCACATTCTTGCACATACTGCCGGATTTGCTGCTTCATTTTAGGCCAGGCGAACAATTTGCGGAGACGCCGGTAAGTCACAGGGAAGCCGGAATGCCCCCCTACCGTGCTGTCGTGGAAAGCTTGCAGCACTGACTACTGAATTGCAGGCGAGCCTCCCAGCCACAAGCGCTGACGGAAATACAATAAACCATTAGCAACAGAAAAGCGTCCTTTCGGGTCCTCTTGGTGTGAGAACTGTTCGAGTATTGTACGCGCATGCTCATTACTGGAATAGTTGGCCCAGATATCCTCAATCCAAGTAGGTTGACACACTGAAATGGCCATGGCCTGTCCCTGTTCGTGGCGACGACGAGACAGAGCATCTGCAGCACTGTTAGTTGTCCCTTGCCGGTAACAGATTTTGTAACGCAACCCCAGTAACTTGGTAAATGCCTTTTGCTGCCAAACTGTCGATAGCCTCTGATCATCCAAATGGACGAGGCTACGCTGATCTGTCCTTATCAGAAACTCATCATGGTGTAAGTATGGGCGCCATTGTTCACGGCCATAAGTATTGCTAAGCATTCCTTCTCGTATGTAGATAAACCTCTGTGCTTGGGAGCCAAAGGTTTACTCATGTACGCAATCGGGTGTCCCCCTTGCTGTAATACTGCTCCAACTCCATAATCACAAGCATCCGTATCAATAACAAACTGCTTAGTGAAATCCGGCAAGTGCAAAACTGGCGCAGAAACCAGGCCCTGTTGCAGTAGCTCGAAAGCTTTGTTAGTTTCAGCAGTCCACACGAACGGGTGCCCCTTTTTGAGTAAATTGAAGAGAGGTCTGGCAATGATGCTGAAATGCTTGACAAATTTCCGGTAGTAACCTGCCAATCCAAGGAAACTACGCACTTCTTTGCTGTTACGAGGCACAGGCCAGTTTCTGATAGTTGCAATTTTCTCCGGATCCGTTGAAACTCCTCGCTCATCAATCACATGCCCTAGGTAAGCAATCTGTCGCTGTCCGAATGAACACTTGGATTGCTTTACTTGCCAGTGATCCCTTTGGAGTAATTGCAGCACTTGACTCAGATGTTCCACATGTTGTTCCAGTGTTTTACTGAAAACTAAGATGTCATCGAAGAAGAGGATGACACAGACACGCAACAGGGGTCGCAAGGTACAAGTTACAGCGCCTATGAATGTTGGTGGAGCACACGCCAATCCAAATGACATGACTAAAAACTCCCAGTGGCCCGAGTGCGTAGTAAATGCTGTCTTATACTCCTCTCCTTCTGCTAGTCGTATCTAGTGATAACCTGCCCGTAAATCCAGCTTGGAAAACCAACGTGCTCCAACCAATTCATCTAGCAATTCATCAATGATTGGTACCGGGTATTTACCGACCAGTGTCATTGCATTCAAACACCTGTAATCCACACATAATTGCCACGTCTCGTCCTTTTTCTTCACAAGTAACGCTGGCGAGGAGAATGGGCTGGTACTCTCTCTGATGATACCTGCATCCAGCAGCTCTTTAACCTGACGCTCTATCTCATTCTTGAGCTCCGGTTTATGTCTGTAAGGGCGCTGATTGACTGGTTGCGCGCCCTCCATTAGTGGGATTCGGTGATCGCAAGCGCATCTCGGTGGGAGCCCTTTGGGCTTTTCAAACACATCCGTGTACTGCTCCAATACTCTGAGAATTTCCACTGGAATGTTCTCCTCTTGCGCTCCCATTTCACTGACAGAATTCAGATGCACAACATAAGCAGCAGAGCCCTGCTTACATGCAGACACGAGTTCCTGAGAAGAAATTGCAGAGCACTGGTGTTGCTGTTTAGTGACTGCTTGTAAGTCCACTGCTCCTTGCTCCGTGGTCACGGTCATGTGCTGAGCTTCCCAATCAATTTGCATCGGGCTGTGTTTCTTGAGCCAATCCATTCCTAGGATTGCGTCATAGACTCCCAGGGATAGGAGCTTAAAATCTGTGAAAAACTCATGCCGCTGAGTAGACCACTGGCACTGCGGAATAAAGTTGTCACAGTGTAACACTGACCCGTCTGCGACCTTAAAGCGACAAGCCTTCGGCAGTTTGCACACCCCGGACAAATGAGTAGCCATATGCAGGTCCACAAATGACGACGAACTGCCAGAATCCACCAGGAGTGACATCTCTTTGCCCTGTATCCACGTGTGCAGCTGCATCACTCGCGGCCCAGACGATCCATCGACTGCTTGCTTTGAGATGGTGCAGAGATTATCCTCGTCCAAGGTTGATTGATCTTGATCGACCTCACTTCGCGTCTCCTCTGTTGCAAATAATTCCAGCAATTCCTCCACCACATGCATCTGAACGGTGGAAGGACATGTATGCTCTTTGCCCCATCTCTCCCCACACTTGAAGCAGAGACCGCGAGCTCTTCTGAAAGAGCGCAAGGCTGTGATCTTGTTGTTCTCTGTCCCTGCCCGCGCTGCTTCTGTCCCCCGTCGATCTTCAGCGCTAGCTGTAGGCGCGGATGGACGGGCAGCGCTCGGAGGCGCCACTAGAGTACTGGCCGTCACAAACCGCGGTGCTGGAGAACGCGCTGGCGCCGCGTGCTTGACCAGCTCCCCGTCTGCTACCTCCTCCTGCAGCAGCGCCAGGGAACACGCCGTGTCGAGGTCAGGCGGACGCTGAATGAGCACCACGGCCCGTATGTCCGCCCGCAGCCCCTCGATGAACCGAGTCAAGAAGAAGTAAGGATGTCTTAGTTCTGAATAAGACATCATATGATTCATCAGAGTTTCAAAACGTTCGATGAATTCTGCTACTGAATCCGTCTGTTTAATAGCATAGAACTGACGAATCAGGAACTGGTGTTTATCGCGGCCAAATCGAGTGCACAGCAGCGCCGTGAATGATTCCCATGCCAAACCCGCAACCTTGCGTTGCACCGACTGCAGCCAAATGGCAGCCGGGCCGGTGAAATTCAGAATTGCCATGGGAACCCAGTATGATTCCTGAACCGCAAACATCTGAAAGTACTGTTCTGCTAGCGTCTTCCAAAGCTGCGGATTCTCGCCCCCAAAACTGGGAAACGAAATCGGCGGGGGTGCCTGCCCCATCGCCGCCAGTACTTGAGAAGATAATGGAGAAGTATTCTGAGACTGGATCATAGCCATACCCGTGACCGGGGAATCCGTCGGCGACTCGAAGGTCGCCGTCGGAGATCCCCCTGGTTGCAGTGACGCGCCGTGGCTTGATTGCCCTTGGATCTCGCGCGCAACCGGTGTAGTCACAGGCGGCAGGGATCCGGTTGATGGTGGAGTCGGCGCGGGCGCCGCTGATGCTGCCTGTAGCGTCGCGACGGCAAATTCGAGCTGCGCGAACTGCGCCTCGAGTTCCGGCTTCCAGGAGACGAGAGCGTCGATCCGGGTGGTCTGCGCCGCCATGTCCTGGAGGATGGTCTTGGTATCCTCCTCTTGCCGGCGAGCGTGAGCGATGGCCTCGTCGTTGAGCTTGTCGAGGTACGCCTTCAGCGCGGGATCCATGTTGGCGATGAGGAAGTCACGCGCCTGCTTCTGGCGACGGGTTTCCAGCGCGAAGGTGGTGTCGTCGGCGGCGGTGGAAGGGTGGTGGGTGGCTATCTGATACCACGATGTTAGGCGATGGATCTCGATCTGAATTCTCACGCTCACAGGGTAGCTTACAGAGTTACACTTTGTCTTGTGGGAAGGGAAAGAAGAAAGCAAAAGCAAAAAGGAATGTCGTGCCGTGCCGGTGCCTAATCCCATTGGATGACTCCTCTCTAGCTCCACTTGGCCTTAAGAAGGATTCACCCACTCTGGACCCACAAACCTGTCGTTTGGGTGCCTGATCCTAGGTGGACGCCTAATGACGCGGTCTTGGCCCTGATTGGTTCCCTCTTCCCTTCCCGAAACCATGCTGGCTGCCTTGTCGATGCTCGAGTCATTGCCGCTTCTCCCTGAATCAGGGACGCTGACATAGAGTTAGTTGGATTGGTTAGATTGTGGATTCATACGGTAGTTCAGATGGTTTGAGTAGTTGGTTTGACGGATGGGTCGGGGTTTTCTGTATTGGGGGATGGGGGTTTTTGTACTAGGGTTTGTTGGATAAATTCGTTGCAAAAATGCTAGATAGATCTGTTTATTAGATGTGCTTCAATGCTACATAGATGTGTGCTTATTAGATTTGTTTCTAATGCTCACAGATTGGGGATTTTAATGCTATAGACATGTATGCTTATTAGATTGGGTCCCTATTAGATTTGTTTTTGAATGCTACTCAGATTGGGGTTTTGAATGTCATATGCCCAAATGGAATCCATTTATTAAGAAGTTATTTGATTCATTAGTATATAAATTTGTCCACAATATGTAGTTATATTAGCTCTGTTGTTCAATGTGTGTGCATGACCAATGATCAATGTGTTATTTCAATGTCATATTGGGGTTTTGAATGTCATATGTAGTTATATTAGATTTGTTTTTGAATGATACTCAGGTTGGGGTTTTGAATGTCATATTAGGAGTATATTAGCCCTATGATCAATGTGTCATGTGTGTATATCTAAATTTTCAATTGGCTACTAGTGATGGATGTAATTGTATATTCAGGAGGATGATGGTTGGGGGGAGAGGAAGCTGGCCGACTACGACCCGTACAATCCAGAGTTTAGTGACGACGAAGAATATGAGGTAAGCCTATCCCTTGTTCAATTTAGTTCCTTTGACATGGTGTATATGAATCTATAATGTATTAATGCAATTCATTCATGTGTGTAGTATGATTCTGGAGATGATGTGTACAAAGGCAACCTCGCGTCCTTCACAGCCAAGGAGGTGGAGAAGATCAAGGCCAAGGGAGTTGCTTCCTTCTACAACCGCAAGATCAAGAAGTGGCACTGCCCCTACTGCACCACCAAGCCAAAGCCAAAGGATGGCCGCTTCGATCACCTTCTGTCTCATGCAGAGAATTTAGCAATCCGCGGGGAGGACTACATGATCAGGGGGCAGCATGCTGCCCTCGCGAAGCCCCTGACTCTGGCGTGATGTGATGATGTGATGATGTGATGAACTGAATCTTTATCTTTTGGGTTACTTTGGGTCCGGTTACTTTTGGTAAACTAAATGTGGATGTTTATGGTGTGAATTGAATCTATGGTGATGCTAGTAATGTATTATTCTATCTATATCTGTTTGTCCTTATATTTGCGTGTGGTGTATAGTTAGTTCTGTTTAGATGTTGTGAACTATGAGTTTAGGTGCTGCAATGATCACACATGTTGTTTCAGTGTTGCTTCACTGATCACTTCAATGTTGCTTCACTGATCACACATGTTGTTTCAGTGTTGCTTCACTGATCACACATGTTGTTTCAGTGTTGCTTCACTGATCACACATGTTATTGGTCTCATGTTTATTAGTCAAATCAAATGCATGCTTTTTCCCACCAGCATGTTTCATTATCCGATGTTTTGAACTGACATTCGACAGGACAGTATAAATTCAAGAAAATGCAAAAAAAACCTTGGCAAACTATCTATGTTTCTGTAGGAGATCATGTGTGCAAAATTTGAGGTGATTTAGAGGAGGTCAAAGAAATTTGAATTTGAGAAATGTGCTCCAAAGGAGCTCCCGGGCTACGGTAAACAGCCCATTTGTAGACAAGTTTTTTTGGACCTACTCTAAATGAGTCACATGTTTTTTATTAACACCTATTCAATCTATATAGTGTAGATTCGAAGTCTCGCTATTTTTTGAATTAATCTTCATTTTTTTACATTTTCTTTTGAAAAATATGCTTTAATATAAAAACTATTAAAAACACGTTTAAAATATGAAAATGGAAAACTAAGTTCAGATCCTTCTTATTCACTTTGAAATAAAGCTTTGGTGATTTTTTTGATTTTTTTTAATCTTTCAAAAACAGAAGGTAACCCTACCTCATCTCCTTGAACTCTATGAAATCTTGTAGGTGATAGCTCATATGTGTGAAGGTTTTCTCATGAAAATGACCATAGACCAAGTTTATGATTTTTGGTTGGTAAAATGTCACATAAGACAACATTGTGCGCATGCTTTATTTTTTTCATTTTTTTAGATTAATGGTGCTCATTTGACCTCAATCGTGCCAGCTAGGGTTTTTTCATGAAAAATACCATAGACCAAGTTTAGTATTTTTCCTCATTAGTGTGTCTTATAAAACGACGAACGGTGAAGGTTTCATTTTTTCAAAAAAATTTAAATTAGTTATGCTCAGTCAAAGCTTTCGTAACCCCGTTGACCAGCTCAAAACCCCTCTAAACCCCGAGGGGTTTCGCCTAACCCTAGCTTCGAACGCCAGCCGTCCGATCATACCCTGGCGCCAAGCGACAGCCCTCAGATGTGGTCTTCTAGAACGAATTCGGTGGGCAGGCTGCGTGCAGGCTCTGGGCCGTTGGATCACAAGGACGACTCCGCATCGTTGGATCGTGGGGCGATCCTGTTGGTTGTGCTCGGCCGCTCGCCCACCACTGACTCCGCGAAAAAAAACATTGTTATTGGGCCCAAAAGGAAACCAAGCTCTGGTTGGGCCGTCGAATTGCGTTGTTTTTTTGTGAATGTGTTGGCTCTGTTTTTTCGCATCGTTTGAAATTACACAACAATTGACATTGCATAGAAAATTTGGTTCTTTTTGTTCCATACAAATGCAAAATTACCAAATTTATAAGGGCTAAATTTATTTCTATCATGCAAAATGGCCACAAACTATTCAAAAATGGGTCATTTTGCATTTGTATAATGGCCACAAGCCCTCTATTTTTTTATCATGCAAAATGAAGAAATTTATAAGTGCCAAATTTATTTTTATCATGCAAAATGGCCACAAGCCCTTCAAAAATTCTCTCTTTTTGTTCATATAATATATATGACCATGGATTCCCACGCGTGCAATTAGCTTCTTTTTCTTCTTCTTTTCAAACCACCATTTCCCAAGCGTGTACACTCCCGATGCTGCGGTGGGTTTGAAAATGGGCTACTTCACATTTGACCCCGTTATTGCCACGGCCAAATAACACGTAGCACTACGGCTATTTAAGCCACCCTCTGCCTCTGCCAGCTCCCACCCTCTGCCTCTGCCATCCCTCATCCATCTGCCCTTCTTTCTCTTCAACCCCTTCTTCTTCTGCACATCCCTCAGCCATGCAGTACACCGGACCAACCTACCGCTTCCCACCCACCGTGCTGGAGAGGCTCTACCCTACCGGCGTGTACGTTGATCGCGCACTACGTGTGTGGGCGATATCAAGGCTGGGGACCGCAAGGAACTTCACCGAGTTCTTCCTCGCGTCCGGCTACCACCACCTCCCGCGGGGTTCTCCAACGATGTTCCGCGTCGAGGAGGTCATCCAAAACTGGGTGGTGGTTGCTCTCCTTGCCCACTTCACCAACACATTCGACGCCTTCAACCTCCTCGGCCGGGTGTTTTTGTGTGGCTCCGAGTTCATCGCTTTCACCACCCACAACAGGTTCACGGAGTACACCAACATCTTCCCCACCGCGACGCGCATGCACACTCTTCCGTACCCCATCGACAATGCCCCAGAGGAGCAGTGAAAAGGGTGCCCGGAGGAGGAGCGAGGTGGAGAAGGCGGCGTCTAGGGTTATAAACCATCTACTTTTTTTAGTCTATGTTATGTTAAGTTGTAATTGAACTATGTTGGAGTTGCTATGGGCTTGTTGGCCCTTTTATTAAGTTCTATTATTAAGTTTTCTATCTATTCTATTATTAAGTTCTTCCTAGTTTGAACTATGTGATCGTGCTATGGGCTTGTTGGCCGTATCTACATATTGGGACTACATATTTGTTGATTGTTTTCTTAGAGAGCTCGGCTTGTTAGTAGGGTTCCCTTGTTAGTAACCACCTAGTGCATGCAAGCAAGCTTTGTTAGTAGGGATGAATGAGTAGACCTAAGCAAGGGAGTGGCTCTTTTTTTACACAAGCCACAAATATGTAGCCACCTAGCTAGAAGAGAGGAACCAGCGGCAGTGACCGTCGCTGCATTCGTGGCGGCCGGCGTGCAAGAAAGCTGCTCAGTCAGTGCATCATGGCGGACGCATCGGCGCATGCAGGCTCGGTCGGCGCATCGTGGCATAGTGGCATCGGTGCATGCAGGCTCGATCGACGCATGCAGGCTGGCTTTGCTGGGTGCATGCATAGCAGGCTTCTGTCCTGGCGGCGCGCGTATACGTTTAATGCAAGGGATGGCCCAACGAAACCACGGCCCAACGGTTGAACAGCGACACCACCCAACGCGGCCCCACTTGTCAGGTCCAAGGGACGACATAGTCCAGCGTGACCCCACTAGTCAGAGTTAACGGTCAAGCCTTTGACCCGATGCAACATCTGTTGTGACCAGTTATGAGGGTTTCTGGCAAGGCAGTGGGCAAAATTGAGCAAAAGTTAAGAGCACAGGGATGAATGAGTAGAGCTAAGGAACCAGGGGCACAGATGTAAAAAATCCCTAATACTGATGGGACTGTATCAGGTGCATGATCTGACCATCGAAGGTCCAACCATTGTTTCCTCACTTTTTTAATCCTCTTCTCTCATGTGTACTCCTTGAAGAGCTCCAGGATTCATGTCTCATAAATTAAGCTCCAAGTCTACAACCATGAATTGCAGTGCATTAAGCTACTGTAAACTAACCGACTCACGAGTCGCGCCCACCGGGTCCATGATGCCCACAAAGCATGGGTGCGACCTCCATGATGTCCAGCAACGTCAAGCGGGCCGGCCGAAAAGGTGTGCGGCCTCCGCAAGGTCCAGGCAACGCCGAGCAAAGTAGGCCGGCTAGGGTTGCAACTTCTGCTTATCAGCAAGGGCGAGCTAGCGGCGCAAGCAAATGGAGTGGCCTCCACACTATAGTGGCAATAGCGAGCAAGTAGGGTAGCGGAAAACTAAGCGTGTGGAGATGGGGAAGAGAGGGGGATGTGGACCTTCGGAGGAATCGTGCGGGGCAGCATCACAATTTGAATTTTGAACGAGGATCCTAAGCTAAATGGGGCAGGAGGGAGGGGACTGGGGGAGTCAGGCGGCCGTAGGGGAGAGGAGGACATCCCAGGAGGTACTGTATAGTAGAGAAGGACATCGGGGAAGGGGTCACTTTTTTATAATGAAGAACAATCCTGGTAACCATATTAATTTAGAAAACCGTAGTATTCCTATAATATGTAGAAAAAACTGAGCTATCAAACGGGGCCTAAGTGAAGAGGGCCTAAGAAAATTCTGAAAGATTTGGTGTGCACGATACTATTCCATTACATGACTTAAAGGACTTATGCGGCAATTCTAAGAACTACAGGGTCCATTTGTAAATAAAAAAATCCCGACTAAGAGCATCTCTATCAGACCCCTTAAATCGCTGACCTGTATCGTGCATTTCCAGTTCGTGGAAAACGCGTTTTGTGGGCTCGTGCGGGCTGCGGCCGAACAGACCCCGCATAGCGGAACTGTAAAACAGAATATTCGCTTATCAGAATTTGACACATATCTCACGTATGACAGTAATATGAATTCAAATAGCATAAAATGTGAATATTATGAATCCAATTTACAATGATTATTCAAGTCCGCGAGTAAAACTAATAATTCAATACAACACTTGTTCCGAATACAACAATGGTACCGATCACACATGAATTAATTGAAATGGATGTAAAATTGGCCGGTGCCCAATGCGTTTGGCCATGCCTCTAGCAACGGTGCTCAATGAGATCTCCCTGGAGCTGATATTGGGTGTTTGCATCTTCAATCTGCCGGTATGTCTAAAGGAATGCTTGTATGCGGTCAGGGTCTCTAGCTAGTTTCACACGGCTACCGACATTGTCATAGAAGAACTCCAAGTTCAAGTCCCTCTCATCTTAGATGATCATATTGTGAATAATCACACAACATTTCATGATGTTGCTCAGGGTTTTCTTGTCCCAAAAAATGAGCAGGATCACGAACAATGGCTAATCTAGATTGCAAAACCATAAAGGGTATTTCTATACCTTTTCTCGCATCCTCTTGCACCTTTACGAATTCAATATGCTTTCTAGTTTTGGGCTTTTTTATGCTCTTAGCAAATGTACACCAAGAGGGGTAAATACCATCTGCAAGATAGTACCCCTTTGCGCACTCATGCCCATCACCGTGAAGTTGCAAGAAGGAGCATCATCACTAGCAAGTCTAGCAAACAAATGAGACCGTTGCAACACATTGATATCATTGAGAGTACCCGGCATACCAAAAAGCCAATGCCAAATCCATAAATTCTCGGATGCTACGGCCTCTAGCACAATTGTTGCATCATGAGACTTGTCACAATACTATCATGCCATGCCTTCGGGCAGTTTTTTCAAGTCCAATGCATGCAATCAACGCTTCCTAGCATGCCGGGCCAACCTCGCTTCTCATTTCTTGCCATGAACTTTATTGTGTCTTCCTCGTTGGGTGCACGAAGATAGACAGGACCAAAGCCGCGGATCATCACTTTGGCAAACCTACGCACAGACTTGATGACCCACAAGTATAGAGGATAAATCGTAGTCCTTTTCAATAAGTAAGAGTGTCGAACCCAACGACGAGTAGAAGGAAATGGCAATCGGTTTTCAGCATGGTATTTTCTGTAGGCACTGAAATTGTCGGTAACAGATAGTTTGATAGCAAGGCAATTGGTAACAAGCAAGTAATGGTAATGGTAACAAAGGTGCAGCAAGGTATCCCAATCCTTTTTGTAGCAAAGGATAGGCCAGAACAAACTCTTATAGTAAGTAAAGCGTTCTTGAGGACACACGGAAATTTCATCTTGTCACTTTCATCATGTTTGTTTGATTCACGTTCGTCACTTTAATAATTTGATATGTGGGTGGACCGGTGCTTGGGTGATGTTCTTACTTGAACAAGCCTCCCACTTATGATTATCCCCTCTCGCAAGCATCCGCAACTACGAAAGAAGAATTAAGAATAATCTAACCATAGCATAAAACATATGGATCAAATTAGCCCCTTACGAATAGCGCATAAACTAGGGTTTAAGCTTCTGTCACTCTAACAACCCATCATCTAATTACTACTCCATAATGCATTCCCTTAGGCCCAAATATGGTGAAGTGTCACGTAGTCGACGTTCACATAACACCACTAAGGGAAACAACAACATACATATCATCAAAATACCGAATGAATACCAAATTCACATGATTACTTATGACAAGACTTATCCCATGTCCTCAAGAACAAACGTAAATACTCACAAAATATATTTATGTTCAAGATCAGAGGGGTATTGAACAACATAATGGATCTGAACATATGATCTTCCACCCTATAAACCAACAAGCATCAATTACAAGATGTAATCAACACTACTAGCAACCAACACGTACCAATCTGAGGTTTTGACACAAAGATTGAGTACAAGAAATGAACTAGGGTTTGAGATGAGATGGTGTTGCTAAAGATGTTCATGAAGATTTGTCCTCCCACGGTAAGAGGATCGTTGGTGACGACGATGACTTCAATTTCGCCGTCCCGGAGGGAAGTTTTCCTGACGGAATCGCTCCGCCACAGAGCAAAAGTGCTCATGCCCAAGTTCCGCCTCAAGAGCGACGCTTCATCCCGAACTCTTCCTTCTGATTTTTTTTCTAAGGCAAATGTCATCATATAGGTGAAGATGGGCCCCGAAGGCCTGCCAGGATCACCACAAGCTTAGGGGCGCACCTAGGGGGCGTCCCCAGGCTTGTCGCTGCCTGGTGGGTCCCCCTCTGGTACTTCTTTCGCCAATAATTTTAATACATTCCAAAATAATTCTCCGTAATTTTCAGCTCATTTGGAGATGTTCAAAAAATGCCTCCGATGTAGCCCTTTCCGGTCTAGAATTCCAGCTGCCGGCAATCTCCCTCTCTATGTGAAACTTGTAAAATAAGAGAGAAAAGGCATAAGAATTGTATTATAAAGTGAAATAACAGTCCATAATTTGATAAATATCAACATAAAAACATGATGCAAAATTGACATATCATGACTCAATTGTAGTATCTTTGCCAATGCGAAGATACTCGTCGGCATAGTCAGTCGGAATACCATATGCAATCACAGCATAGCCGTAGAGAGTTATTATAGGCGCTAAAACCCAACAAGCCCGCGGTGTTTCTCCTTTGAGTAAAAAACCGGCAATTGGCATCACAAGCTTGCACAATTTTTACGAAGAGTGATCGGCGCATTTGATACCTTCTCCGAAAGAGGTGTAGCAGATAGGTTGGATTATCCGCGAAATAGTCTTGCATCAACATCATATTCCCGAGATGACAGTTGCGAGGGATGCAAAGACGGCAGATGGTTGAACCTCGCCATTTCTTGTGGTTTCGATCCTCCACCTCCTTCATGGCCAGGACAGCCACGACCATCTACTAATGATGGCGCTCAAGCATCAATTCCACGTCTGAGTCATCGGACGAGGATGAATCCTTGAGCAAAAATTGCTCGCACGGGCTCAAATCCATCTAAAAAAACCGCATCGAAGCTCGCATCAACGAAATTTTTGCGGCCGAGCTACAAGGGGAAGGAAAGGGGCTCACTGGGGCGGCGGCGATCGGTGGTTGCTCGGCGAATCCGGGGAGGGGAACGACCAGTGGCGGCTCGGCGAATACGAGGTGGGTGGCGGCTCGAGGCGGTCGATCCGGAGCAGCGGTGACCTCGCAGTGGCTCGGCTCGTCGGATCCGGGGCGGGCGGCGAGATTCCACTAGCGAGAATGGCCGAAATCGCAGGCGACGGTGGTGGGCGGTCGCGGGAGGAGATGTGGGGAGCGCGCGCACTGGAATGTCCCTCCCACCAACCGCCTTCACGGGACACATGGCACCAATGGGGGGCTGGGTTTTCGCGGGTCGGAGGGAGGGATTTTACCGTGTCCCTCAAATTTTTTTACGGGTCGCAGGCTTTTAAGGTTTTCACTTTTTCGCTCAATACCGTAAACTGGAGGTTATTTTACGGGTCAGCGATTTAAAAGTCTGCTAGAAATGCTCTAAAAACTAGCAAACTCGTTTACGGCTCACTTTTTCTCCTGAGATCACCACGTATCTCTATCTCGTCTCTCTCCCGACCTCACAAAGAGAGAGAGAGAGACCACGGATGCCAGGAAACCAAAGAGAGAGAAACAAGAGAGGGCGCGTCCTCCCCCTCCTGCGCCCGAACTAACTTGAGCATATTCCACGCCGGGGTCCCCTCCCTCCCACATAAACGCAACCCTCCTAGGGAGAGAGAAAGAGAGGACATAGGACATCATGTGTTCTTGACGGGGAGTCCAATCCAATCCAAGGTCAGTTGTGGATTCTTCCATTTCCATTATCCGTTACTGGCGTACCGCAGAACGGAGGAAACGGCCTTTTGTTCGACCGGCTACGGTCGAAACAGGATCCTGTTCATGGGGAGGGGTGTGGCATACCGCAAAATGAAGGAAACGAACTTCTCTCCAACCGCCTACGGTCGAAACGAGGTCTTGTTGATCGGGAGGTGTGTGGCGTACCGCAAAACGGAGGGATCGGACTTCTGTTTGAGCGCCTATGGTCGAAACGGGGTCCTGTTCATCAGAAGGGGTGTGGCGTACCGCAAAACGGGACTCCACAGGCTACTATTCATCCACCGTCTACTGCCTCACTCCAGCCTCCACGGGCTACTATTCATCCACCATTGACTTCCTCTAGCCTCCACCGGCTATTGTTCATCCAGCCTCCACGGGGACGTGTTCATTCACCCCCAAAAGGCTGGGGTGTGGGGGGCTCCTTGGGGTCATGTTCATCCAGCGGCAACCACGAGGTCCTGTTCATCCAACCCCCACTAGGAACTGTTCATCCACAACCAACTAACCGGCTTGACTCACCATGTCTTGACTCATTCTATGTACAGCGTGCATGGTAGCAACGGCCACTGTTCATCGAGCGCGAACCCAACACTGGCTGGCTACGTCTCATAGTGGGCTCGATCGGCTTCAGTAAGCAGCAACAGTGATCGATCGGTCGGGTTCAATTAGCAGCAGTAGGGAAGGAAATTCTCGGGTTCAGTCAGCAGTGAAGGAATCGCTCGGATTTAGTTAACAGCCAAGGGATGGATCGCTCGGGTTAAGTAACGTAGCTAGTGCAATCGCTTGACTTCAGTAAGTGAACGCCTCGCTCGGGTTCAGTTAGCCAACGCCTCGCCACACACGCGTACGAGAGAAACACGCAAACCATAGTGCATCGCTCGGCCCCGACCACCCACCATAACCGGGAACTCCCCAATATTTTCCTCGCCCTTGCTTCTACCATGATTTTTTCCGCCGTGGTCCAATTTTCGTCATGAGTTTTTGTCATAGAAGTAGGAGCCCACCACATCTATGATGATATGTGTTTTTGTCACAATTATTGTCATAGAAGTGTCATAAGCATGACACAAAAAGTTTTCGTTCGGGCCATAATGTCATAGATGTCACTTTTTTGCAGTGTATGCTCGAACAAAATAGTTCTCAAGGTTACTGGAAAAATATGTAAACATAGCATTATTGTAGAAGAAGGGTTGGATACTAAAAACTTGGGCAACACCACACTACAGAATACAGAACTAATAGGCATAGTTGTATTGATATAATAATGATGGGACTATATCAGGTGCATGATCTGACCATCGAAGGTCCATCCATTGTTTCCTCACTTTTTTAGTCCTCTTCTCTCATGTGTACTCCTTGAAGAGCTCCCGGATTCATCTCTCGTAAATTAAGCTCCAAGTCTACAACCATGAATTGCAGTGCATTAAGCTACTATAAACTAACTGACTCATGAGTTGCCCCCACCGGGTCCATGATGCCCACAAAGCATGGGTGCGACCTCCATGATGTCCAGCAACATCAAGCGGGCCTGCCGGAAAGGTGTGCGGCCTCCACAAGATCCGAGCGACACCGGGCAAAGTAGGCGGGCTGGGGTTGGAACTTCTTATCAGCAAGGGCAAGCTAGCAGCGCTAGGAAATGGAGTGGCCTCCACACTATAGTGGCGATAGCGAGCAAGCAGCGTGACGGAAAACTAAGCTTGTCGAGATGCGGAAGAGAGGGGGATGTGGACCTTCGAAGGAGTCATGCGGGGCAGCATCACAATTTGAATTTTGAACGAGGATCCTAAGCTGAATGGGGCAGGATGGAGGGGACTGGGGGAGTCAGGCGGCCGCAGGGGAGTGGAGGACATCGCAGGAGGTACTGTATAGTAGAGAAGGATATCGGGGAAGGGGTCACTTTTCTATAATAAAGAACAATCCTGGTAACCATATTAATTTAGAAAATTGTAGTATTCCTATAATATGTAGAAAAAACTGAGCTATCAAACGGGGCCTAAGTGAAGAAGGCCTAAGAAAATTCTGAAAGATTTGGTGTGCACGATACTATTCCATTACAAGACTTAAAGGACTTATGCGGCAACGCTAAGAACTTCTGGGTCCATTTGTAAATAAAAAATCCTGACTAAGAGCATCTCTATCAGACCCCTTAAATCGCCGACCTGTATCGCGCATTTCCAGTTCATGGAAAACGCGTTTTGCGGGCTCGCGCGGGATGCGGCCAAACAGACCTCTCATAGCGGAACTGTAAAATAGAATATTCATTTATCAGAATTTGACACATATCTCACATATGACAGTAATATGAATTCAAATAGCATAAAATGTGAATATTATGAATCCAAATTACAATGATTATTCAAGTCACCGAGTCAAACTAATAATTCAATACAACAGTTGTTCCGAATACAACAATGGTACCGATCACACATGAATTAAATGAAATGAATGTAAAATTGGCTGGTGCCTTTATCAATGGTGCCCAATGCCTTTGGCCATGCCTCTGCCAATGGTGCTCAATGAGATCTCCCTGGAGCTGATGGTGGGTGTTTGCATCTTCAATCTGCTGGTATGTTTGAAGGAATGCTTGTATGCGGTCAAGGTCTCTAGCTGGCTTCACACGGCTACCGACATTGTCATAGAAGAACTCCAAGTTCAAGTCCCTCTCATCTTCGATGATCATACTGTGAAGAATCACACAACATGTCATGATGTTGCTCGGGGTTTTCTTGTCCCAAAAAATGAGTAGGATCACGAACAATGGCTAATCTAGATTGCAAAACCTCGAAGGCTCTTTCTATACCTTTTCTGGCAGCCTCTTGCACCTTTGCAAATTCAATATGCTTTCTAGTTTTGGGCTTTTTAATGCTCTTCACAAATGTACACCAAGAGGAGTAAATACCATCTAAAAGATAGTACCCCTTTGTGTACTCATGCCCATCACCGTGAAGTTGCAAGCAGGAGCATCACCACTAGCAAGTCTAGCAAACAAATGAGACTGTTGCAACACATTGATATCATTGAGAGTACCCGGCATACCAAACAAACAATGCCAAATCCATAAATCCTTGGATGCTACGACCTCTAGCACAATTGTTGCACCACGAGACTTGTCACAATACTGCCCGTGCCATGCCTTCGGGCAGTTTTTCCAAGTCCAATGCATGGAATCAACACTTCCTAGCATGCCGGGCCAACCTCGCTTCTCATTTGCTGCCATCAACTTTATTGTGTCTTCCTCGTTGGGTGCATAAAGATAGACAAGACAAAAGTCGTGGATCATCACTTTGTCAAACCTATGCACTGACTTGATGACCCACAAGTATAGAGGATCAATCATAGTCCTTTCAATAAGTAAGAGTGTCGAACCCAACGACGAGCAGAAGGAAATGGCAAGCGGTTTTCAGCAAGGTATTTTCTGCAGGCACTGAAATTGTCGGTAACAGATAGTTTGATAGCAAGGCAATTGGTAACAAGCAAGTAATAGTAATGGTAACAAAGGTGCATCAAGGTAGCCCAATCCTTTTTGTAGCAAAGGACAGGCCGGAACAAACTCTTAGAGTAAGTAAAGCGTTCTTGAGGACACACGGGAATTTTATCTAGTCACTTTCATCATGTTTGTTTGATTCACGATCGTTACTTTGATAATTTGATATCTGGGTGGACCGGTGCTTGGGTGATCACTACTGTAGGATGCTGCTAACGCGACACTACGATGAGAGACCCTTCGACGAAACTGTGTGCGATGCAATAATCGCAAACGGTGGTGTAAAAGAACAGTCAAAAAAGGTGCAAAACGTTTGCGATGGCGGAGCCATCAAACACAGTTCAGATTTTAGTTGCATGTGCGATGCAGGGCATACGGTTCAGTTCAATGAACTATTTGCGATGAGGCGGAACAAAAGAAACTAGCAGCCAGATGAAGGCATGTGCGATATACAACATACAGTTCACTCGGATGATCTGTTTGTGATGAGGAGGAACAATAGAAACGGGCAGCTAGATAAAGGTGTGTGTGATTGTGGGCATACGCTTCAGAAGGATTAATTGTTTGCGATTAGGCAACAGAACAAGAAACGGGTCAGCCAGATCAAAGTGTCTGCGATTGATGGTATACACTTCACACGGATGAACTGTTTGCGATTAGCCACAACAAACTGAAACAGTTAGATAGATCAACGTGTGTGCGCTAGATGGACACACACATTCTAATTAAAAGAAGCATGTGCGATGGTAATAATGAGCACGCACGGTTGTTGGAACAAGACGTGTGCTGACTTTGCCTATTGCGGTGCACCCTATGGTGCAAACACCACATACGCGGCCGAGAAGGCGTATGTACCCACATTACGCCTTCCGGGAATAGTGCCGCACTTATAACCGTCAATAAATTTTGAGCATGCGTCCCGTCACATTTCAAATTGCAAACCTGTTCACACCGATCAAAACCTAAACGGTTTCCCACTTAGGAGCGTATTAGTACTCGGTTATAAATACTACTACTCCAAGATGACTGCACATTCCTCCTCAACTCCTCATCCACAAAAACAAACAAGTCATTCATCATCGTTCCCTTGCGTCTGCCATGGCCAGCGTGAGTTCTGGGTCGAGAGATTGCCACCAGGGAGATGCGAGCGTGGAAGCGGAAGCACGAGAGATGTCCCGCCTCGCCGCGAACGCAGCTGGCATGTCCCGTCGCGTGGCCATAGCAGCACAGAGGTCCCGCCGCGCCACTGAAGCAGCATGGAGGTCCCGCCGCGCCGTCGATGCAGCAGACTGGTCCGGCCGCGCCGCGGAAGCAGAAGAGATGTCCCGCCGCGCCGCGAATGCAGCAGAGATGTCCTCCCACACCGCGGCAGCCTGGGAAAATGTCTAGCGGGCAGGCGAGGACTCTTACAGGTGCATGCATGCAATCGTCCATAGCCAGATGGATCAGATCTCCGGCTGAGCGAGGGTGCAGGACAACATGAAAGCTTCTTTTGAACAAGCTATCGGCGTCATCCGGCAACTAAATGAGAGCAATGCGAAGCTCCTGGTCGAGCGTGACCTGCTGAGGCGAAGATCGTTAGAAGTGCGGAGCAGCAGGAGGAGACCACTGCCTTGTTGAAGAGGACCGACGTCATCGTCGAGAAACTTATGGACGAGGATGCCATGCTGCGCATCGAGCGCAGAAGGCTGGTGGCAGAATCCGTGGATGCTCTCAAGCAGCATCTTGAGGACAAGAAAGAGCTCATCACCGCTCGCCGCGGAGACTAGTTCCCGCGGCCTGCAGCAACGCATCAAGAAAGTAGAGATTAGCGAGCCAGATTGTTGTCTTCCTTCTTCTTTTGTCCTTGTGTATTTCAGGTGTTGCCGTATGTGGCTTTTTTTAATTGTGTTCCTAAATATGTAAGACAATTATTATCCACTGTCATCGTCCTTATATTCATCAGTCTTGCTATAAGTCGCAGTCGATGTTATATAGGTCCGTCGGATCTTACATCAAGATCCATGCAAAACTTTCTTTTCAGATTTTCATTCTTCTCTCTTAAATCTCAGTCCAGTGAGACATATAGCCACGCCGTAGAACAGGGTCTCGGGCGCCATTAATGGAGACGTTGGGAGGGAGGTGCGTGGCGGGTAGAGGTCAAAGGGCTCTCCTCCCAATGAGCACGCGCAGGGGTCTGATCGCACGCCTCCCGTACTCAAATAGCTACCCCGCACGGCACCTCCTAGCCAATAAAAAAAAGGGGATGCGTGGCGACACGTAATTGGTAAGTAGAACACCCACTGTTTCAATAATACTTGTGTTTCTGATTTGTAACGTGACAGCACTTGTTCCAAAATGACTTTGTTAATTGTTAATGTGTGCGCCTTTGCAAATCGGACAGAAAAATTACCACGGCATGTTGGTGCCATGTCATGACACCATGCCAAGTTTCATGATTTTCAGACATGTTTTGGATTTACAGGAATTACAAAACCAAGTTTCTCAATCTTTCCGGCCGAGCCACGACGCCCAGATGTTTGAATTTCATTCCCATTTCTTGCATGGGACCTAGAAATTCACCCAAGGACACACATGTGATTTTTCAACCAACTTTGGTGCACTGGAGCATGTGCTTGTAGTTCAAATTTGAATTATGCACATTAAATGCCCAAAAACTCAATTAATGTATAAAAAGGCCAAACGAACTCGGAATAATTCCAAAATTTAGCACGATACTTCTATTTGGTCTAATCTGCCTGTGTAAAAAAATTAAGGCGGGAGAAGGCAGTGTACGTATGTCGTTACGCACACGGAGGTGACACGCTCCCTCTTGGAACCACGAGCCTTCTTGAGGGAAGCTCCGGTTTGCTAGAAGCTTACACCAAAGCTTGTCCCAATTCGGCCAAAAAAAATACCACAGCATGTTAGTGCCATATCATGACACCGTGCCAAGTTTCATGATTTTTAGGCGTGTTTTGGATTTACAAGAATTAAAAAACCAAGTTTCTCAATCTTTACGGCCGAGGCACGACGCCCAGATGTTTGAATTTCATTCACATTTCTTGCATGGGACCTAGAAATTCACCCCAAGGACACACATGTGATTTTTCAACCAACTTTGGTGCACTGGAGCATGTGCTTGTAGTTGAAATTTGAATTATGCACATTAAATGGCCAGAAACTCAGTTAATGTATAAAAATGGCCAAACGAACCCGGAATAATTCCAAAATTTAGCACGATACTTCTATTGGGTCTAATCTGCCTGTGTAAAAAATTAAGGCGAGAGAAGGCAGTGTACGTATGTCGTTTCACACACGGAAGTGACACGTTTCCTCTTGGAACCACGAGCCTTCTTTAGGGAAGCTCCGGTTTGTAAGAAGCTTACACCAAAGCTTGTCCCAATTCGGCCAAAAAAATACCACAGCTTGTTGGTGCCATGTCATGACACCATGCCAAGTTTCATGATTTTCAGGCGTGTTTTCGATTTACAGGAATTAAAAAACCAAGTTTCTCAATCTTTTCGGCCGAGCCACGACACCCAGATGTTTGAATTTCATTCCCATTTCTTGCATGGGATCTAGAAATTCACCCAAGGACACACATGTGATTTTTCAACTAACTTTGGTGCACTGGAGCATGTGCTTGTAGTTCAAATTTGAATTATGCACATTAAATGCCCAAAAACTCAATTAATGTATAAAAAGGCCAAACGAACCCGGAATAATTCCAAAATTTAGCACGATACTTCCATTTGGTCTAATATGCCTGTGTAAAAAAATTAAGGCGGGAGAAGACAGTGTATGTATGTCGTTTCGCACACGGAGGAGACACGTTCCTATGCATAGGGGTTTTGTGAGCAAACAACTTATGGGAACAAGAATCAACTAGCATAGGAAGGCAAAACATGCATAACTTCAAGATTTTCAACACGTAGAGAGGAAACTTGATATTATTGCAATTCCTACAAGCATAAGTTCCTCCCCCATATTAATTTTCAGTAGTATCATGAATGAATTCAATAATATAACTATCACATAAAGCATTATTTTCATGATCCATAAGCATAGAAATTTTGTTACTCGCCACATAAGCAAATTTATTCTCATCAATAGTAGTGGGAGCAAACTCAACCAAATAACTATGAGATTGAAAATTAAAATCATTATGACAAGTTTCATGGTTATCATTATCAAATATAGCATACATGTCATAACCATAATCATCATAGATAGCAACTTTGTTGTCATAATCAATTGCAACCTCCTCCAAAATAGTGGATTCATCATTAAATAAAGTCACGACCTCTCCAAGTCCACTTTCATCAATATAATCATCATAAATAGGAGGCATGCAATCATCATAATGATTTTTCTCATCAAAACTTGGGGGACTAAAAATATCATTTTCATCAAATATAGCATCCCCAAGCTTGTGGCTTTGCATATCGTTGGCATCATGGATATTTAAAGAGTTCATACCAACAACATTGCAATCATGCTCATCATTCAAATATTTTGTGCCAAACATTTTATTGACTTCTTCTTCTAACAATTGAGCACAATTTTCTGAACAATCATTTTCAAGAAAGATATTATAAATATGATCAATAATATGATGCAACCTCAATCCAGTTTTTTATGTAGTTTTCTTTTATAAACCAAACTAGTGATAAAACAAGAAACTAAAAGATTTAATTGCAAGATCTAAAGATATACCTTCATGCACTCACCTCCCCGGCAATGGCGCCAGAAAAGAGCTTGATGTGTACTACGCAACTTTATTCTTATAGACTCGTGTTGGGACTCCAAACGTAGAGTTTTGTAGGAAAGTAGCAATTTCCCCTCAAGTGGATGACCTAAGGCTTATCAATCTGTGGGAGGTGTAGGATGAAGATAGTCTCTCTCAGACGACCCTGCAACCAAATACAAGAAATCTCTTGTGTCCCCAACACACCCAATACAATGGCAAATTGTATAGGTGCACTAGTTCGGTGAAGAGATGGTGATAAAAGTGTAATATTGATGGTAGAAATATATTTTTATAATCTGAATAAATAAAAACAGCAAGGTAACAGATAGTACATGGGCACAAAAACGGTATTGCAATGCTTGAAAATGAGGCCTAGGGTCTGTACTTTCACTTGGGCAATCTCTCAACAATGCTAATATAATTGGATCATATAACCACCCCTCAAAGTGCGATGAAGAATCACTCCAAAGTTCCTATCTAGCGGAGAACATAAGAATAAATTGTTTGTAGGGTATGAAAC
This sequence comes from Triticum aestivum, assembly GCF_018294505.1. Classification (NCBI taxonomy): domain Eukaryota; kingdom Viridiplantae; phylum Streptophyta; class Magnoliopsida; order Poales; family Poaceae; genus Triticum; species Triticum aestivum. The sequence goes on from NC_057799.1 coordinate 295,686,654, forward strand.
CACCTCAAAGCTATTCTTTCTGTTCGATCTATTCAAGAGTTCATACTAAAATAACACAAAGCTATTCTTTCCGTTCAATCTATCCTAGAGTTCGTACTAAAATAACACCAAAGCAAATTCATATTCATAATACTCAATCCAACACAAAGAACTTCAAAGAGTGCCCCAAGATTTCTACCGGAGAAACAAAGACAAGAACGTGCATCAACCCCTATGCATAGATTACCCCAATGTCACCTCGGGAATCCGCGAGTTGAGTGCCAAAACATATATCAAGTGAATCAATACGATACCCCATTGTCACCACAAGTATTCAATTGCAAGACATATATCAACTGTTCTCAAATCCATATAAGTATTCAATCCGATAACAACAAAATCTCAAAGGGAAAACTCAATTCATCACAACAAGATAGAGAGGGGAAAACACCATATGATCCGACTATATTAACAAAGCCCACGATACATCAAGATCATGACATCTCAAGAACACGAGAGAGAGAGAGAGAGAGATTAAACACATAGCTACTGGTACAAACCCTCAGCCCCGAGGGTGGACTACTCCCTCCTCGTCGTGGTGGCCGCCGGGATGATGAAGATGGCCATCGGAGATGATTCCCCCTCCGGCAGGGTGCCGGAACAGGGTCTAGATTGGTTTTCGGTGGCTACAGAACCTTGCAGCGGCGGAACTTCTGATCTAGGTTCACCCCGAGGGTTTTCAGAATATTTGTGAATTTATAGGGTAAAGAGGGGGTGCGGGAGGCCACCAAGGTGGGCACAACCCACCTGGGCATGCCTGGGCCCCCAGGCGCGCCCTGGTGGGTTGTGCCCCCCTCGGGGCACCCCCAGGTGCTTCTTTGGCCTATCCTGGGTGTTCTGGTCCATAAAAAATCTCCAAAAAATTTCGCAGTGTTTGGACTCCGTTTGATATTGATTTCCTGCAATGTAAAAAACAAGCAAAAAACAGCAACTGGGACTGAGCACTGGGTCAATAGGTTAGTCCCAAAAAATGATATAAAGTTGCTATAAAATGATTGTAAAACATCCAAGAATGATAATAAAACAGCATGAATACTTCATAAATTATAGATACGTTGGAGATGTATCAGCATCCCCAAGCTTAATTCCTACTCGTCCTCGAGTAGGTAAATGATAAAAGAAATAATTTATGAAGTGTGAATGCTAGCAAAGTGCATAAGTTTGATCAATGATAATTTCAATCACTTTTCCTAGCACCATAACAGCAATTCTTTCTCATAAAATTTCTCAAGTTAAAGTAGGAACCAATTCACATGTTAAGGTTCAAACAATGAAATCTCTTGGAACTCAACAACCTATGTTCTCAGTCACCAAGCAATTGCAATTCAACTTATTCAACAAAGTCTAAGTAAGAGCTCCACATACTCAACCATCTTATAGTCTTCTATAATTGCTAACACTCACCACATACACATGAGCAAAACATTTCAACCAGACACAAAGAAAGATAGGGGCTTACTGTTTTGCCTCCCAACGTATTCACCTCAAGGGTGATGTCAACAATAATAACTCATGCTACCCATATTCAACTGGACATATGTGCCTAGATCTTTCCTCACCACATGAAAAGAGAAAAATAAAAAGGAATACAGAGAAAAACTTTGACTCTTGCATGAAAGTAAATACATAAAAGTAAAAGATAGGCCCTTCGCAAAGGGAAGCAGAGGTTGCCATGCGCTTATTTGTTTGTATGCTCAACCCCTTAGTGCAAAAGAATGTCACATTATATTGCCCCTTATGATAGCAACCTTTATTATGCAGTCTGTCGCTTTTATTCTTTGCCATCACAAGTTTGTACAACACTCAATTTTCTCTTACACTAAATGATCTAACACTTTTAGAAGCAATTTTTATTGCCTTATTGCACCGATGACAACTTACTTGAAGGATCTTATTCAATTCTTAGGTAGGTATGGTGGACTCTTGAAACTAAGATTTGGGTTTATGCGTTTTTGGATGCACAAGTAGTATCTCTACTTGGTGCGGAATTTTTGGCTAGCAAAGATGGGGGGCAAGCACCACATGTTGAAGGATCTATGACAATATAACTTCTATGTGAATATGAACAAACATAAACCATTACATTGTCTTCCTTGTCCAACGTCAACAATTTTGGCATATAATATTTTGATGGGGGCTCACAATCACAAAAGACTTCCAAGATAGTGTTTTTGCATGTGAAAGTTCTCTTCCTTATACTAATTATTCATGGCTTGCTTGTATGACCAATATTGTGATTGTCAAGCCTCAAAAGATTTCACTTTCTAAACCCAATGTGAAGCTACCACTAGGCATGATATGATTTCAACTTCATGACATTCAATTTATTCAACAATTTACTCATAGTATATAAGTGAAGCACAAGAGTAATCCATAGAAAAGAGCTTCGTTGACGGGATGTGAATGCCGCTTACTTAGCCTCCCTGGCAACTATTTGAGGACTCTATTTTATTTTAAAAAATCAGATCTAAGTACTTTATTAAAACAGCAAGCCAAACAAAATAAAATGACATTCCAAGGATAGCACACATCATGTGAAGAAGCAAAAACTTAGGCTCAACCGATATAACCGATAATTGTTGAAGAAGAAAGGTGGGATGCCTACCGGGGTATCCCCAAGCTTAGACGCTTGAGACTTCTTGAAATATTATCTTGAGGTACCTTGGGCATCCCCAAGCTTGAGCTTTTGTGTCTCCTTAATTCCTCTCATATCATGGTTTTCCTAAATCTCAAAAGCTTTATCCACACAAAACTCAACAAGAACTTGTGAGATAAGTTAGTATAAACCAATGCAAAAACTTTATCATTTTCTACTGTAGCAAATCACTAAAATTATTATTCAACATTGCATACTAAATGCCTCTGCATATTTAATATTCCTATCCGCAAATAGAATCATTAAACAAGCAAACATATGCAAACAAGGTAACCATAACAGCAATCTGCCAAAAGAGTACAATCTGTAAAGAATGCAAGAGCATCAATACTTATTCAATTTCAAAAGTTATGAAAAATTACCACCCTGTAGAAAATTCATTAGAGCTTATTTTGCAAAAAGTTTCAACATTTTATCACATTCCCACTTTTCTAGGGAATTTTTGCAACATCGATAAACTTTCTGTTTTGAAACAGAAACATGTAGACTTGCAAAATAAGCATGGCAAAGGCTATACTTGAAATTTTTATTGAAATAAAAGATGCAAAAAATTATTCTAAATAACATCAATCAAATTCTAACAAAATAAAATGATGCTCCAAGCAAAACACATATCATGTGACGAATGAAAACATAGCTCCAAGTGAGGTTACCGATAATGTTGGAGACGAAAGAGGGGATGCCTTCCGGGGCATCCCCAAGCTTAGTTGCTTGGATATTCCTTGAATATTACCTTGGGGTGCCTTGGGAATCCCCAATATTAGGGTCTTGTCACTCCTTATTCTCCTCATATCGACATCTCACCCAAAACATGAAAACTTAAATCACACAAAACTTAACGGAACTTTGTGGGATAGGATAGTATGATAAAGGGAAAACCATTTCACTTTGGTACTGTCAAAGACAAGATTCATAATTGTTCTCACACAATTCCTACTGTAGCATATCATTTCCACAATTTACATTGAGCAATATAAGCCATAGAAACTAGAAAACAAGCAAACTATGCATTGAAAACAGAATCTATCAAAAACAGAAAAGTCTGTAGTAATCTGTACTCCAACCATACTTTTGCTACTCCAAAAATTCTGAAAAATTAGGACCACGTGAGCAATTTGTATATTAAACTTCTGAAAAAAAGATCAACTCAAAAGCACTCTTATGTTAAAAATGATAATTATTTTCATGAGGGTAAAAGTTTCTGTTTTTCAGCAAGATCAAATCAACTATCACCCAACATGATCCCAAAGGCTTTACTTGGCACTTTATTGAAACAAAAGCAATTAAAGATGATCAATACAGTAGAGTAATCATGTGAACACACAAAAACAGTAGGTAAAAGTGTTGGGTTCTCTCCCAACAAGCGCTTTTCTTTAATGCCTTTTAGGTAGGCATGATGATTTCAATGATGCTCGCATAAAAGATAAGAATTGAAACATAAAGAGAGCATCATGAATCACATGACAAGCATATTTAAGCCTAACCCACTTCCTATGCATAGGGATTTCGTGAGCAAACAACTTATGGGAACAAGAATCAACTAGCATAGGAAGGCAAAACATGCATAACTTCAAGATTTTCAACACGTAGAGAGGAAACTTGATATTATTGCAATTCCTACAAGCATAAGTTCCTCCCCCATATTAATTTTCAGTAGCATCATGAATGAATTCAATAATATAACTATCACATAAAGCATTATTTTCATGATCCATAAGCATAGAAATTTTGTTACTCGCCACATAAGCAAATTTATTCTCATCAATAGTAGTGGGAGCAAACTCAACCAAATAACTATGAGATTGAAAATTAAAATCATGATGACAAGTTTCATGGTTATCATTATCAAATATAGCATACATGTCATAACCATAATCATCATAGATAGCAACTTTGTTATCATAATCGATTGCAACCTCCTCCAAAATAGTGGATTCATCATTAAATAAAGTCACGACCTCTCCAAGTCCACTTTCATCAATATAATCATCATAAATAGGAGGCATGCAATCATCATAATGATTTTTCTCATCAAAACTTGGGGGACTAAAAATATCATTTTCATCAAATATAGCATCCCCAAGCTTGTGGCTTTGCATATCGTTGGCATCATGGATATTTAAAGAGTTCATACCAACAACATTGCAATCATGCTCATCATTCAAATATTTTGTGCCAAACATTTTATTGACTTCTTCTTCTAACAATTGAGCACAATTTTCTGAACAATCATTTTCAAGAAAGATATTATAAATATGATCAATAATATGATGCAACCTCAATCCAGTTTTTTATGTAGTTTTCTTTTATAAACCAAACTAGTGATAAAACAAGAAACTAAAAGATTTAATTACAAGATCTAAAGATATACCTTCATGCACTCACCTCCCCGGCAACGGCGCCAGAAAAGAGCTTGATGTGTACTACGCAACTTTATTCTTATAGTCGTGTTGGGCCTCCAAACGTAGAGTTTTGTAGGACAGTAGCAATTTCCCCTCAAGTGGATGACCTAAGGCTTATCAATCTGTGAGAGGTGTAGGATGAAGATAGTCTCTCTCAGACAACCCTGCAACCAAATACAAGAAATCTCTTGTGTCCCCAACACACCCAATAAAATGGCAAATTGTATAGGTGCACTAGTTCGGCGAAGAGATGGTGATAAAAGTGTAATATTGATGGTATAAATATATTTTTATAATCTGAATAAATAAAAACAGCAAGGTAACAAATAGTAAACGGGCACAAAAACGGTATTGCAATGCTTGAAAATGAAGCCTAGGGTCCGTACTTTCACTAGTGCAATCTCTCAACGATCATATAACCACCCCTCAAAGTGTGATGAAGAATCACTCCAAAGTTCCTATCTAGCGGAGAACATAAGAATAAATCTCTACTCCTAATGTCTGAGTTGGTTGAATAGTATCCACAGTTTATTTTCGTCCCACCAGTTTCAACTATTTTATTTCGCTGGGTTTTTTTGTACCCTCCCCCATCCCACTGGTTTAGTTTCGCATCACCCTCTCAGACAACAAAAAAAATCTGAACGGATCAGAACTTTCCATACTAACGCAAGTTATTTAGTAATATCTTTATGTGAAAGAATCAATCACGATTAATCTCTAAAGATTAAATCTAAATTAATCACCTTAAATTGCTCAATCACATTAATTAGGAAACAAATAACCAATTTTAAGAAATCTCATTATTAAAGCATTTATGTACCTACTTAATTTGTAATGGAATATTACCTCATTATTAAAGTATTTATGTACCTATTTACTTTGTAATCGAATATTATCCAATGGCAGCAACAATAAAATGTGGACACCTCATCTCACTTCCGTCGTCCTGCCCTACCGCTCGAAGAGTCCGAGCGCCGCCGCCACCACGTAGCCTCGTGCCCTACCCCATTCCGGATTCCTCCCTCTCCCTCACTCTCTGTCTCTCGTGCACGCTCACGCAGGGGATGGGCCGCTCGGCCGCTCCCCGCATGCTGCCACCATCCTCCTTGGCATCGTGTCGTCATCACCTTCGCTAGGTATCGAGGGTTCCAAGAGCTTGGTCTGATCCGGCATTGTCCGGTTAAGAGTCAAGGTCGCCTTTGCCTCTGTCACATCGAGCATCTCTGTGGCCATGGCCGCGCAAATCGTGTAGACTGCCGTTGATGGTGGCCTCTCTATCACTATGGCGCACTGATTCCCCATGTATCCGCCGCATCTGAGGACCTCCTCTGGCAAGGACACCGGAGTCGACTCATTGCTGAGGACGGACGGCCGCTGCCACGAGGTGAGAGCTGCCTCATCCTGTAAGGAGGTGGACGACGTCGCCGCCATTCGTCACGAACCGACATGGATGTCGCTTCCGCTGTGTTGGCATGCTTCTCCTGGATCGACAATGAATATCAGCTTTGCCGAGGTTAGGCTTTCTAAATTCTAATAAACTTTTCTCAATTAGATCAGCTTATTAGATTGTCCAATGGACATAGCATGGAGTAGTGATGTACATCAGGTTTGTGGGCGACGATGGTTATCTGCTGGATTCCTAAAATCGCTTACCTGCAGACCTTGCGCTATATTTTACACCAGGCACGCAAGCTAGAAGTGGATGAGAATTTCTGCACGATCCTCGGATTCCTTGATATTGCACTAACGTATGTACTCTCCATGATAATGAAGGAGAGAACATCGTTTAATTAATAGTAACAAGACACGATCATCAACTGTGAAAAATAGCAGGTGTAAGATATATATGCACCGCTTTGCTAGCTCCAATAAATCTATTGATTACTCATGCTGCTTCAATTGGGTTGTTACGAAAACATGAAAAGTACTTTAAAATTATTCTAGGTTGTATGACACCCAATAAATATATTGATTAGTCATGCTGCTTCAGTTGGGCTGTTGTCGACATTGACAATGAAAATTCTACTGCCACGGTTCGTACCCAAGTCTGCATCAGATGATCAGAATACTAACTATTGTAGGTGATGCTCTTTCTTCGCAATTTTAACTTTTCATTATGGCCTTATATAAGGTTGATTGACTGGCGGTATGCTTGCTCTGGTCCCGAGAAAGAGGATGAACAGAGAATGATGATTGATTGCTGCTACTACACTGTATATCTTGTGAATTGGCAAGTAGTACAGAGTACAAACTGTATAATGTTTTCCTCAAAATAAAAGATTGTACAACCGATACAATTTGTCATATATAAATTATTCTCTTTCGTGCTAAATTTTATTGCTGCTATTTGCAGATGAAGTGGATACTACCAGTGTGTTACTGTACGATACTGTGGGCATATGATAAAAAACAAAGTATCAGTGCAGTAACCATATTGCGGACATTTTTGTTGCTTTTCACCAATCGTTGGGCTTCTCTATAGCAAGAAGTCAATTTGTTAGTGGAGACATAGCTGCAAGGATGCAGTATTTCAACTTTGAGGTTATTTAAGCTTTTGGATTTCAGATTATAGTCGCCATCACCAAACAGGTATGCTCTTGTACTAATGTCTGTTAGTTATCTTTAATCTGTAGAACTTTGTAATGAAATTTGTTTGATATTCTGATTTGGACAATTGGATTTAGGGAGAACCCACTTTGATTACTTTTCACCATTGGATTTACGTCCATAGGACTATTCGAGAAGACCACAGTGGAGACAGACTAGGTCTTGTCACCCTCCTCTGACCCTCCTGCCTCAAGACCATCGCTTGTCTTATGCATCAATGTGTTTATAATTTTTTTGTTTCTGATTACATGGAGTGGCAAAGATGAATTTACAATGAAGTTTCACATTTATTTATTTATTTATTTTATGCATATAATTAATAATGTTTTTGGTTTTATAACCCATGATAAGAACGGTATTATAACCCATAATCATATAAGAACCGGAACATACCTCTCTGATTGTGAATACATTCTTCTTCATTAAATGCCAAAAGTTGCACTTATGTGATCTTCATTAAGTAAGTAGTTCCCGGTCAGTACACCATGGCAGTTATCATGTTGAAAATTGTTAACATTTTTGTTTGCACATTAATATTGAGCATTACCTACACAAAGCTTTTCTAAATTTTTGTACAGAATGGTATGTCCTTTCTCTCTACCGTTCCCTTTTCCGCAAAACAGGGCTACTAGGTTTCACACCCTCCCTTATCCCATCCTGCCTTCGTCTTGTGCTCCTGGGTTCCACCCATGGCGATACAGACCATTATAGGTAATGCGGAATTTCCTTGCGGTTAGTAATGGGTGCGACAAGGCGCAAAAGAAAAAGAAGTAATCGGTGCGGCAACTACCTTTGAGTGTTTACCATTCTCCGGTCAACACATATGGCATTTGCTAATTAACTGTATTCTTTTTCTTCCTTGAATAGTGCCCGTGAGAATTGTTTCATTTTTAAAGCAGACAATATGCCATCTTTCGCAGTACATGAGGACCATTTAATTGATTTCCTAAAGTTGAAATAAAAACGTCAAATGATGGCAAAGCGAGAAGATAAAGTTTGGGATTTGACAATAATACTAGAGTAAGGGCGGATGAAGAGATAGAGGTAAAATTTGGTCCCATAGAGAAAAGACCCCGCTCGAGTGCCACTCCTGGCGGCACAAGGGCGCCAAACCTAGCCGCCAAAGAATAAGCCCAATCAAGCGGCCTGCCGCCACTACCGCTGGCGCTTGCATGGCGGCGGCGGGGCACCCATACGTCGTTCTGACAACGGTGCTGGGAGCTCGCGTGTAACACCCAAGTGTAATGATGCTACAGTAACCCCTGGGGTTAAGTTAATCATTTTGCTAAACAAGTGTTTGATCATCATTGTCTCCTCTCTCTTTCAAATTCCAGTTGAATTCAATTTCAAATTATGAGTGAAATTCAAAATGCTCAAACATGAAAACTAAAATGTTCATCTTGTGCCAAATAATCCATAATAAATATTTGTGGTGAACCTAATTTTTTTCAAAGTGTTTAAATGGCCTAAGCTATTTGAAACTGATGCTTAAAAAAGAAAAAAGAAAAGAGAGAGAAAGAGCACAGCCCACTGTGCACTGGGCCAAGTGCACAGTGCCTGGCCCAGCTAAGCCGGCCCACTCCCCCTCCCCCGGTCGCTTCCTGTTCCTCCGACCGGGTGGGACAGCGCGCGCCCGTCGCCGCCCAGCCACCTCGCCGGCGACGCCCCCCGCGAGAGGATAAGGCCCCGGACGCCTCGAGTTCCCCCCTCACCTACCGCCACTCCCACTCTCCCACTCGCCTGCCCTCCTCCTAGATCCACCCCCTCGTTCCCCATCGACGCCCAAGCGTAGTCGCCGCCGCCCTCCGTCGTTGTCGCGGCCATCGGCGGCCCCGCGCCCGCTGACCCTGTCGGTGAGCTACACCGGGGTCGACTCCTTCGACTGGCGCCCTCCTCTGGAACCGGGAAGCACCGCAGCCGCCGTTCGTCCTCGTCCCCATCTCCGGCCACTGCGACGTCGCCGTTGCTCCGCCAACCCCCCTGCTGCTCCTAAGCCGCCGACGAGCCCTCTTGTGCTCCCTCGGTGAGATTCACTCGCCCCCCCTCTCTCTTTCACGCACGCACGTTAGCTGGTCCCCCCCCACCGGCCATGGCCGAGCATGGGCCGCCGTCGCTCGTCGCTGCAGAGCCCTGCTCCGGCCACCCTCGCTCGCGCGGCTCACCCCGCTGGATGCACGCTGCCTCGCTTAGTCGAACGCATCTCCCCGATCCGCTCAACGCACACCGCAACCATGCCCCGACTAGCTCCGCCCACGGCCTCCGCCCCGGCTCACCGTCGGCGACCTTGCCGACCCCCCAGCCGATGCGAGCCCCACCGTTGGACGTGCGAGGCCACGCCTGTTCGAACGTGGTTCGCGGCACTCGTTTTGACCCGCGGAAACGGAATTCAGGTGAGCCCCGAGCCCCCTGCGCCACGATTTCGGCCGCCGGCGTAGTTGCGGCGCCGGCCGCCGACGTGGCTGACCTGGGGCGCACCCCGCTGGGTCACTGACCAGTGGGCCTGGCCCCCCCTGTTGACCAGTTGACTAAGTCAACTATGATGACTGGGCTGGCCGCTGCCTATGACATGTGGGTCCCGCCTGTTAAAATGTTTTTCATAAATAACTAAATCTGTTAATTATTAAATTAATTAATTAGAACACTAATTACCCACTGACGAGTAGGCCCCATCCACTAATTAGATTAATTAGCTTAAACTAACTCAGCTAATTAAACAACTGTCAATGACACGTGAGTCCCACTGGACCCACTGGTCAGGTTTGACCTGGTCAGCCGCTCTGTTGACTGCTGACATCATCGACACATCATGCTGACATCATATTCCATTTCTGTTAATTTGAATAATTCCAGAAAATACTTTAAACTTTAGAAATTCGTAGAAAATAAACCGTAGCTCGGATCGAAAAACTTTATATATGAAAGTTGCTCAGAAAAACGAGACAAATCTGGATACGCAGTCTGTTTACCTGTCAGATGCCTCTAACTATCTGAACATGGAACATTCCCCCTCCGGTCATCTATCTCACACACGTCCGGAACCGGGAAAACATTCCCGGTTGATTTCCCCCTTCACCTTTATCGTGTAGCCATACGTTAGATCACACCCGGCACATCATATTGCCATGTTATGCTTTGTTTGCTTTATATTTATTGTTTCTTCCCTCTCTTCTCTCCGGTAGACCCCGAGACCGATGCTGCCCCTGTGATCGACTACGTCGACGACGACCCTTCTTCCCTTTCAGCGGAGCTTCCAGGCAAGCCCCCCTTTGATCATCCCGATATCTCCCATTCCATTCTCTCATGCTTGCATTAGATTTTGCTACTGTAATTGATTGCTCCTATTATGATGCATAGCCTTCTTTTGTAACCTGCTTATTGTTACCTACCTGCTTATCCTAAACTGCTTAGTATAGGTTGGTTAGTGATCCATCAGTGAACCCCACCTGGTCCTTGTTGCCCCTGCTTCATCATCGACGACTCGATCAATGTGATCGACGACCAGAGCCCGACACCTCACATCACATCACGCCCCTTTTGTTGCTCTATTCTGCAGAGTTACCATCGAGTGCCGAGGGTGGAACCTCATACATCACGCCTGATGAGATCTCTATAGTGTAGCTATTCGGTCGTGGTCATCGAGGGTGATTTCCTCCTTAACCACTTCCGATACGACTCTGTCGTGCAACCCCTCAAGTGTGAACCTCGAGGGTCGTTCCTCTTACGTTCACCTTGATGATTACATCGAGTGGAATTCACCGGGGGTGATTCCTCGGGTTTTCCCCTTGATGTTTGGACACACAGATACTTGGATTTCACAACGGTTACTTGGAAAGGCGGGTCGACCCTGAGGGGTACCCGCGAGTGATGTGGAGACGGGTTGACCTGGAGGGTACCCGAGAGTTGAATACGAGGCGTGGCCGGGCATTCTTAGCCCTTGCCGCAAGTCCTCGAGACGGGGTGACAGGGTCACATCTTTCGTGAGTCTGCTCGTGACCTCACTACCAACACACTAACGGTTTGGATATTTGGTCCGAGGGGCCTCTGGCCTGATAGCACTAACCATCACGTGGGCATTATATGGGCGTTCTGCGTCGTATGCATCAGCCGAAGCTTATTAGATGTGAGAGACTGAGCAGCGCACGCCGGGTTGGACTGGTAAGCTCCTGCCTTTTTTAAGGAGGTAGCTAGGTTTGCTCACCGGTCGCCCACGCAACGTGCGGGAGTTCCCGGGGCGATGGCCCATGACCCCTGGGGGCAGAGGTTTAGGCCGGCGTGCTGGCCTCTCCATTAAGCCTAGGTCAGGTTGCGGCGTATTGTTTGGCCGAGGCCGGGCATGACCCAGGAAAGTGTGTCCGGCCGGAGTTAATCGAGTGTGGTGGGTAAGTTGGTGCACCCCTGCAGGGAAGAAAACATCTATTGATAGCCTGTCCTACGATAACGGACACTTGGAGTTGTATCCCGCTCGATACAACTAGAACTAGATACTTGAGGTGATAACTGGATAGTATGGCTCTGGGATTGCTTTCTCGCAGGGAGTCGAGAAAGGATATCTGGCCGAGGTTGTTAACACTACTGCTACTTTATATTATGCTATTCTATACTCTTGTGATGTTGCAAGACGCTTGAAGATGCTAGTCTTTGATAGGCTAGGCTTTCCCCCTTCTCTTCTGGCATTCTACAGTCCAGTCCATAGATACAGCCCATTTCATTGATACCGATGCATATGTAGTGTAGATCCTTGCTTGCGAGTACTTTTGGATGAGTACTCACGGTTGCTTTGCTCCCCCTTTCCCCCCTTTCTTCTTCTTTCCGGTTGATGCAACCAGATGTCGGAGCCCAGGAGCCAGATACCACCGTCGATGCCTACTACTACGTGGAGACCGCCGACGACCAGGAGTAGTTAGGAGGCTCCCAGGCAGGAGGCCTTGCCTTTTCGATCGTAGATGCTTTTGTGCTGGCCTTCTTAAGGCAAACTTGTTCAAATTTATTCTGTACTCAGATATTGTTGCTTCCGCTGACTCTTGTGTTTTCGAGCTTATGTATTCGAGCCCTCGAGGCCCCTGGCTTGTAATATAAAGCTTGTATTATTATTTTAATTTGTGTCTAGAGTTGTGTTGTGATATCTTCCCGTGAGTCCTTGATCTTGATCGTACACATTTGCGTGTATGATTAGTGTACGATTGAATCGAGGGCGTCACAAGTTGGTATCAGAGCCGACTGCCTGTAGGTAGCCCCCTTTCCAAATCCTTGGCCGAAGTCGAGTCTAGTCACTACAAAAAAACTTTTACTAACATGGTTGTGTGTATTACGGGCCCACGTCGCCATTGGGTGGTATTAGGATCTTTTATTCCTCGTCTATACTCTGGGACTCTGATCTCTCTTCTATTCGGAAACAAATTTACTAACTCTAACATTAGGATCCCGTGACCACATTCACCCCCAAGTTGGATAAGCCATAGTTATTCCTTAGAATAGTATTTTGAGTAGTACACACACTGTCATGTTGACTACTAAGTGGTATCCTTCGTACCTCTTTCAATATGCATGTTTCATCATGAATGATCCTTGTCTTTGCAAATGCTCAATGCTGAACTACCCCCAGTTACATGTTAGCAGGATGGTTAGACCCGCTAGTCGTGACCGTGGTGTAACACCCCGGATGTAACTTTCCATATTTGTAACTCCGACTCTTGCCATTTTCGGCTATGTGTTATGATATTTCCTTCGTGGTCAGGTTTTGTCTTTCGTTTTGCATTTTGTTCATGTCATGCATCTCATATCATGTCATCATGTGCATCTCATTTTGCATACGTGTTCGTCTCATGCATCCGAGCATTTTCCCCGTTGTCCGTTTTGCAATCCGGCACTCCCACCTCCTCCGGCGCACCCCTCTTGTTTCTTTTCATGAGCGGGTATTGAACGTTCTCGGAATGGACCGAGGCTTGTCAAGTGGCCTTGGTATACCACCGGGAGACCACCGGTCAAGTTTCGTTCCATTTGGAGGTCGTTTGGTACTCCAACGGTTAACCGGGTAACCGCAAAGTCCGTTTGTGTGCAGCAAAAACCCCTCTCTAAACAGCCCAAAACCCAGCAAACTCACTTCCATGCTCTAGGTCGTTCGATCACGATCGTGTGGGCGAAACCGCACTCCATTTGGAGTCTCTAGCTCCCTCTAGCTATATATATGCAACCCTCCCGAAATACATTCGCAGTCCAAACCTAACCCGCTCCTCCGCGCCGCCGGATGTCCGCCCGGCCGGACACATCGGCGCCGCCGCCCCCAGCCACTCAGCGCGCGACACGTGTCGCCCGACCCCCTCGTACGCCGCGCGCCCGCGGCCCGGAGGCCCGCATCAGGCCCCCCGAGCCCGAGGCTTCCTCCGCCGCCGGCGCGCCCTCCTCCGCCCGCCGGGCCCCGCGCAACCATCGCCCCCGCCCCATCCGCCGGGAGCCCGAGCTCCGCCGGCCGCCACCGTCCTCCGCCCTCGCCGCCGCGGCTCCTCGTCGCCGCCGCCGCCGTCCTCTGCCCGCGTCGCCGCCTCCTCCTCCGACCGCGCCCGTCGCCGCCTCCCCTCCGAGCTCCTCCCCGCCCAGATCTGGATCGAACACTTGAGTTGACTTTTTCTCCCCTCCCCTGAAAATCCTCCAAGTCCTTTATTTTTTACAATACGTGCACCTGTTCATCGCATCACAACTCTCTGCATATATCTCCGTTTCGTGCGTGTAATATATGGAAATGTTCGTCTCGTGATGCTCTTCATTTTGTTCCATTGCACCATGTTCATTTGAGTCCATCTTGATGCCCAAATCTCTGGTCAAAGAGTGCTAGTTGCTGTTATCTGTTGTTACTTATCAGAACTTGAGGTTTTGTTATTTTTGTTGCATTTAATCTGTGCATCTTATGGGCATGAGCTCTACATGTGTTTTGTTGTATGCCATTCCATCTTTACAGAGGTGTATGCCATGTATTTTGTGATCTATGTGGTGACTAGCACAAGCATGCAAACTAGGCTCTGTAATGTTTCTGATTTCAGGGAATTAGTAAATTTACTAAGTCTTTGTCTGCAGTTATTTTGTTGCTATGTATCCTTGTGGCTACAGAGAGATCCATGCTTATTTTGGAGATGTTCAGTAAGGATGTTTTGTATCTATTGTTGTAATTGATCCATTCATTCCCTTGTTTGCAATTATAGAGTGCCATAGCATGACTCAATCTTACTCTACTTTTGCTATAAAATAGTTCTGGCAGATTGTTTACGTGTTATTCAATTTTGCCAAGGTTGTTGTAGTTGTTTCATACATGCTATGTAATTTCTCTTGCCATGGATAGCTTTATAAACATGCCATCTTGCTGTAGGTATGCTTGTTTTGTCATGCATTGCTTTGTGGTGAGTGCATCAAGCTCACCAAGATGCCTTCATATTATTGTTTCTGCCATGCTCTGTTTTCTGCCAAGTCTGAAACCTGTTAACGGAACTTGCTATGTTTACATGGTTGCCATCATATCTTCTGGTCCTTTTTGGCTTATGGTCAGTAAGGGACTTTTGTCATATGCATTTAGTAGAACACTTCCATGCCTTGTTTTGCTATGTTAAGTTCCTGTAGCATGTTGATTTCGTGCTCTGAACATTGCTACCTGATGCTGTTTCAGCCATGTCCAGTAATTTCACCAAGTCTGTGAACCTGTTATCTTTTGCACTTTTGCCATGCTTGTTTGAGCTTGATATGTTGTGATCTAGCCGTAGCTCAGTGTTCATATTTTGTCAAGCATCTCCTGTAGATTACTGCCATATGCTTTGTTGCTATGTTGGAGTGCTGTAGCATTGTTACTTGTTGCATTCTAAGTGCTATCATGCTGTTAATCGCAGATTCGTGTCATTCTTGTTTTGCTTGCCATTTGCAAACCGTGCATCCGTTTCCGGTGATCTTTATATCGATTTCGACCGAAATCATCTCATCTTTCCAGTGGCATGCTTGGTTTGCCAAGTTACTGCCTTGTTCATCATTTTCCTTCCGGAGCACGCATATGCATCGCATATCATATCTTGCATATCATACATGTTTTGCATCATGTTGCTTGTGCATTTTCCGTGATTGATTGTGGTTCCGTTGCTTGTGTTCTTGTCTTGGGTAGAGCTGGGAGACGAGTTCGTGAACGAGGAACCTGTTGAGTACGCTTACGAGGATCAAGCTTTCGACAACTCTGAGAACCTTGCAGGCAAGATGACCACCCCTCGAAATCACTTCTATCTTTGCTTTGCTAGTTGTTCGCTCTATTTCCATGCTGCGCTACCTATCACTTGCTTTATCATGCCTCCCATATTTCCATGTCAGCCTCTAACCATCCTTTCCTAGCAAACCGTTGTTTGGCTAAGTTACCGCTTTTGCTCAGCCCTTCTTATAGCGTTGCTAGTTGCAGGTGAAGTTGAAGTTGGTTCCATGTTGGAACATGGATATGTTGGGATATCACAATATCTCTTATTTAATTAATGCATCTATATATTTGGTAAAGGGTGGAAGGCTCGGCCTTATGCCTGGTGTTTTGTTCCACTCTTGCCGCCCTAGTTTCCGTCATACCGGTATTATGTTCCTTGAGTTTGCGTTCCTTACGCGGTTGGGTGATTTATGGGACCCCCTTGACAGTTCGCCTTGAATAAAACTCCTCCAGCAAGGCCCAACCTTGGTTTTACCATTTGCCACCTAAGCCTTTTCCCCCGGGTTTTCTAGAGCCCGAGGGTCATCTTTATTTTAAACCCCCGGGCCAGTGCTCCTCTGAGTGTTGGTCCAAACTAGAGCACCGTGCGGCCACCCAGGGGCAACTCTGGGTCTGGCTTATCGGAAGCTTGACAATCCGGTGTGCCCTGAGAACGAGATATGTGCAGCTCCTATCGGGATTTGTCGGCACATTCGGGCGGCTTTGCTGGTCTTGTTTTACCATTGTCGAAATGTCTTGTAAACCGGGATTCCGAGACTGATCGGGTCTTTCCGGGAGAAGGTTTATCCTTCGTTGACCGTGAGAGCTTATGATGGGCTAAGTTGGGACACCCCTGCAGGGTATTATCTTTCGAAAGCCGTGCCCGCGGTTATGAGGCAGATGGGAATTTGTTAATGTCCGGTTGTAGAGAACTTGTCACTTGACCCAATTAAAATACATCAACTGTGTGTGTAGCCGTGATGGTCTCTTCTCGGCGGAGTCCGGGAAGTGAACACGGTTTGAGTTATGAATGACGTAAGTAGGAGTTCAGGATCACTTCTTGGTCATTGCTAGATGACGACCGTTCCGTTGCTTCTCTTCTCGCTCTCATTTGCGTATGTTAGCCACCATATATGCTTATTGCCTGCTGCAGCTCCACCTCATTACACCATCCTTTCCTATAAGCTTAAATAGTCTTGATCTCGCGGGTGTGAGATTGCTGAGTCCTCGTGACTCACAGATTCTACCAAACAGTTGCAGGTGCCGACGATGCCAGTGCAGATGATTGGATCGACCTCAAGTGGGAGTTCGACGAGGAATGTGGTCGTTACTATGTGTCTTTTCCTGATGATCAGTAGTGGAGCCCAGTTGGGGCGATCGGGGATCTAGCATTTGGGTTATCTTATTTCATTTGGATCTTGACCGTAGTCGGTCTATGTGTGTATTTTGGATGATGTATGGATTATATTTATGTATTGTGTGAAGTGGCGATTGTAAGCCAACTCTCGTTATCCCATTCTTGTTCATTACATGGGATTGTGTGAAGATGACCCTTCTTGTGACAAAACCACAATGCGGTTATGCCTCTAAGTCGTGCCTCGACACGTGGGAGATATAGCCGCATCCTGGGCGTTACACGTGGTGCCAACGATCCACCACCACCCGAATTCTTTTGCCAGAATGATACAACAATTTGAGCTGAACCGCTAGTTCGTGGAAGGAATGATGGCTCAGTTTCCTCGTCCGAACATGAATCAACAGCAAACCCCAGTAACTCTGTAGGACTTCATGCGCCTCAACCCAACTATTTACCGCAGCTCAACTCAGCCCCTTGATGCTGATGACTGGCTCCGCGACATCACGTATGAAATGGAGTCTGCTAGTGTGGCCCTTGCTAGCTATGTCACCTTTGCATCATTCTTTCTGAAGGGTCCCGCTGCTCAATGGTGGGACAGCCACAGGCGTACCCTGCCTACTGGAACGGTCATCACTTGGCCAGATTTCCAAGCTGCCTTTCGTGCCCGCTTCATTCCTCAGGGAATTATGGACAGGAAGAAGCGAGATTTCCGCAACCTCACCCAAGGCAACAAGTCTGTATATGCTTATCAGCGGGAATTCTTGGACTTGTCCCGTTACGTTGAAGAAGACATTGCTACTGATGCTCGTAAGCAAGAGAAGTTTCATGACAGACTTCACCCTCATATCAAGCTAGCAGTGCTTGTTCATGACTTTGCCGACTTTGCCACCTTGGTGAACAAGGCTATTTAGGTTGAGACTGGTCTTCAGGAACACCAGGGATCCCTCAGGCGCAGCCGTGATGCTGGCTCATCTTTGGGCCCGTCAGCGCAGAAGCGTCGGATATGGATTCTCCACAGCATGTATCGTCCAACTACACCTGCACCAAGACAGTCCTATGATGCACCTCGTCTGCCTCCTCCACCGCAGAGGCAGCCACTTCGAGTTGTACCACCTGATACGTCTCCATCGTATCTACTTTTCCAAACACTTTTGCCCTTGTTTTGGACTCTAACTTGCATGATTGAATGGAACTAACCCGGAGTGACGCTGTTTTCAGCAGAATTGCCATGGTGTTATTTATGTGCAGAAACAAAAGTTCTCGGAATGACCTGAAACTTCACGGAGATTATTTTTGGAAATAATAAAAAATACTGGCGAAAGAATCAAGGCCAGGGGGCCCACACCCTCTCCACGAGGGTGGGGGCGCGCACCCAGGGGGCAGGCGCGCCCCTGCCTCGTGGGCCCCCTGGAGCTCCACCGACCTCAACTCCAACTCCATATATTCGTGTTCGGGGAGAGAAAAATCAAAGAGAAAGATTCATCGCGTTTTACGATACGGAGTCGCCGCCAAGCCCTAAACTCTCTCGGGAGGGCTGATCTGGAGTCCGTACGGGGCTCCGGAGAGGGGAATCCGTCCCCATCGTCATCATCAACCATCCTCCATCACCAATTTCATGATGCTCACCGCTGTGCGTGAGTAATTCCATCGTAGGCTTGCTGGACGGTCATGGGTTGGATGAGATTTATCATGTAATTGAGTTAGATTTGTTAGGGTTTGATCCCTGGTATCCACTATGTTCTGAGATTGATGTTGCTATGACTTTGCTATGCTTAATGCCTGTCACTAGGGCCCGAGTGCCATGATTTCATATCTGAACCTATTATGTTTTCATGAATATATGTGAGTTCTTGATCCTATCTTGCAAGTCTATTGTCGTGGAATTGTCACGGCAGATGTCCTTGAGCTAGGACTTAGTCGTGGAGCCATCGCAACTAGGAAGCTTGAAGGGGTTATGCGGGACAAGGAACACGAGGGTTTATACTGGTTCGGCCCCTTACGGTGAAGGTAAAAGCCTACGTCCAGTTTGGGGTGATATTGATTAGGGTTACGATCGCCAGGAGTTAAACAACTATCCCCGGCTCTCGATGAGATTGTTGTCGCCCTTAAACCACTGCCGGGTCGTCCCTTTATATAGGGAGGCTGACGCCCAGCAGCCCTTAGAGTCCCGGCCGGCTCATAAGAGTGTCCGGCTCGGACTCTAAACTATACATGCCTTACGCTACAAGTTTACTATAACAATGATTGTAACTACGGGCCTTAAGCCATATCCGGGTCTCAGCCCATCTCTGGCCCATCGTCTTGAAACTTGGCTCCGGGCTTCTGATAACAACCGTACGAGTAACCCGGCCCCTCCTGGCGGGTGACTCTAAGGTCTATATTCTCAACATTAGGCCCCAGATTGATTTGAGCCGGCTCATGTCAATCTTCAACTCTTCTGACCGAAAAAATCTCCGGCTTACCATTCATGGGAAGGCCATAACCCGGAGTGACGTCATCCTCTGGACTCCGGATAATCCGCCGTGACATCATCCTCCATTAAGTCCGCTTTTTACTCCGCCAGATCCGCAACGGATCTTTGCTTTTACTGTCATTCCGAAAATCAAGGCGTCGTGAGGGGGACATAACCACGCCGTGGTCTCCTTGAATCTCGCGCCCACTTATGACTTCGCCTTATAAATAGGCCGGCCCAACTTGCTCTTCTCACGCTCTCTTCTTCCTCCTCGCGCCGTCGCTCCTCTGCCCGAGCTCCGCCACTGCCGCCGCCGTCGCGCCCCTGGTCTTCATCAACCCGGCCGCTGCATCACCCTGATCTGGACCAGATACACGGCGGCGACCTCCGCTCTTCTCCAACTCCGGCGAGTCTCCTTTGCCCTGTCAGATAGATCTACTGTAGGGTTCGTCTGTGTTCTTCGCGTTCATCGCCATTGCCACAAACCTCGGTAGTTCTTGTAGCCACTGTACTTGGTTGATCTTTAACCTTGCATAGAACTAGTGCGGTAGCTGTTTAAGCCTCATTTCAAGTACCAGTAGATCTCCTTCCACTGTTTAAATGCTTCGTTCGAGCTCTAGAATATCCGCTCGTCTGTTTCTAGGTCTAGAAAGTTTTCATTTCACCTGACCATTTTGATCCAACAAAGTTACTGCCATATGTGAAACCTGTTTTACCACACTTAGTAAAAACTGCAACCATTGAATCTTGGCGGCTTATATCTCCGGTTTAAAGAAAACATGCGCCATAGAACTTTCCGGTTTAAAGAGAACTATGCTCTGTAGAATCCTCCGGCTTAACTGTGGTAAAACCGTAGATAACCAACTTACTCTGAATCCCCCTGCGGCTTAAATAACCCACTGTATCTGAGTATATATCATTAGTCCCCTTCATAAGCCGCCACCTTAGTTTGAACGATAGACTCCGGCTTACAATTAACCCGGACACTTTTCTCTTTATCATAGACCACCAACCTTCACCATGCCTCCCAAGGCTCCTATCACTTGCAACTGGATGAGGTCCAACGTCACCGACGAAACCCTGGCCAATTTCGTTAAGTCCGGATACTTGCCTAAGAAGGAAACATGTCCTACCGTGCCCCTGACCCGTCGGAAGAGAGACCACAGCCAAGGGACGGGGAGGTAGTGATCTTTGCAGACCATATGAGCCGGGGCTTCGCACCGCCCGGCTCAAAGTTTTTCAGGGACGTGCTCAACTTCTTTGACCTACGGCCTCAGGATATAGGACCCAACTCCGTATACAACATCTGCAACTTCCAAGTCTTTTGCGAAGTGTACCTTGGAGAAGAGCCCAGTTTGCTGCTTTTCAGAGAGCTGTTCTACTTAAACCGCCAAAATGAGTGTGCCAACGGGCCAAGTCTAGAGTTAGGCGGCATCTCCATCCAGCGGCGTAGGGACTGTCTGTTCCCTTACGCAGAGCCGCCGAGCCACCCTAAGGACTGGAATATGACTTGGTTCTACTGCCAAGATACGTCCCCGGCTGACGAGAACCCGCTGCCCGGCTTTCGCCCAACGCGCCTAGAGCCGACTCATCCGCTATCCGACAAACTGACTGCCGCGGAACGCCAGCCTCTGCTTCCAACGATCAATAAGATCAAGGCCCTGCTAGGCAACGGTCTGAACGGAATTGATCTGGTCCGGGTCTGGATCTCATGGCGGGTGATCCCATTGAGCCGCCGCCCCGGCTTAATGTGTGAGTACACCGGGCGAAAGGATGACCCGCAGAGGCACAGTCGCAATGATCTTCCAGAAGACGTTGCAGAGGAAGAGACCAAGGCTCTTCTAAACGAGAGCTTGGCAGACTGCGGAAGAACCGGGCTAGCCCCCTTCTGCAAGACCAATCCAGCCCCAGCGGTAAGCCGCTGACTTTAACTTTTATCTTCGTCTGCATATAACCTTCAACTGAACCGTTTTAAGAATCAATCATTGTATCTTTCAGGCTGATGATAAATTCTGGCGGGTCAAATATGACCATGAGGCGGCCAAGAAGGCCAGGAAGGCGAAGAAAGCCGCCAAGAAAGCCGCCCCTCGCAAAAAGGGAAGCAGACCCACTGCTTCGGAGCTATTGCAATTAAGCGACAGCTCCGAGTCAGAGGTAATCCTTAAACCTTTAAATTCTTGCCATATTTGTTGTTTGTTGCTGTCCGCCTTATCAACATTTGCTCATTGACAGGATGACACCGGCGCCAGTAACCCGGTGGTTGAAGAGGTAATGTCACTTTCCTCCGACTCGGAGCCTTTGCCACAGCTGAAAGTCCGAAGAGTAACCCGGAAAGTAAGCTTTTCACATCCATTAGCTCATCAAGACCCTCAATTTCTTTTGAAGCAGCAGGTTCACGAAAGCCGGCGTCACACCCGGGCCCGCAAGGACACCGACCTCTCCGCCGGGTTACCCGACGCAACAAGGAAGCGTCGCACTGAGGTTTTTTCTCACCTGTACCCTTTTCATCCGTTGGCGGGTGTTATCCGTCAGCCACTCAACTCTTCTGACTCCAATTATCAGGAGACCTCCCCCTCTTCGGGTGACTCCATGCAGTCAAGTCTGCCGGCCTTCAAGACTGCACCCGGGTAATAACAATCTCCTTACATTATCTGTCTGTACTTACTCTTTGTGTGCCTAACACTTCTGTCTTTTCAGTGCCCAGGCAAAGCTCACCAAAAGAGCAAAGAAAACCAGGTCAGCCGGAGTGCCAGACTTGCCTGACCCGGAGGCGACGGCTCAAGAGCCGCCAGCTACCTCCGCCCCCGAAGCCACCATTCCAATGGACACGGCGCCTGAGGCCCCTGCCCCGACTACCAAGACAACGACCGAAGCGTCGGTTAACCCGGAGGCCTCCGGCTCAGCCCCACCAGCAGACGACCCGGACGTGGTAATCACCCGGACGGAATTCGTTGAGCCGGGGAGACCGACCGCGTTGGCCAAATGCTCCGCGAAGGGGGAGTTACTGCAGCCCCACCGGGTGAACCTGGACCTCTCCGGCTACACCGACTTGAGCATTGGAGAGCTCGTCTCTGGCTACATCAGCCAAGTCCACAAGAGCCGGGACGCCGAGGTTGCCATGGTCAACCAGATCCAACAAAAATCCGAGGTACCCTTCTGCCGTCTTCTTACTTTACTGCATAGTTACCTTTGCCATGCTAGCCCCCAAGTCGATGACTTATACTTGAATATGTTGTAGACTTAGGTTCCGGCTTACTCAACTGAGCCGGCAGTACGTAGATAGAGACGTTCAATATGCATTAGCCCCCAAGTGCCAAGTGCCTTTGCTTGGAAAGCGCTTGGGACTTATATAACAACTGTTAATTAACCCGGAAATACATGCAGGCTGTTGGCAAGAAACTAGAGGCGGACCTTGCGGATCTCAAGAGCCGGCTAAAGATGCAGGAGACGGAGACCCGGAAGGCAAACGCCAAGTTTGTATCCAGCATCGCCACTCAAGAAAAGTTGAAGACCGAGTTTGATGCTGAGAGGAAAGCCTGGGTCGAAGAGAAGGCCGCACTGGTAACCCGGGCGGAACAGGCGGAGAAGGCCCTCACTGAGAAGACCGCTGAGCTCTCCGGCCTAAAGCGCCAGGTTTCCCAAATGGTGGCTGCTATCTTCGGTAAGTCGCCTCACCGGCTTTCATCAAGTCTGTATATGTCATGATTCATCCTTGTCATCGGCTTATCTGATCTTGTTAAACAGGTCCCAGGAGTGCCAACCTCAACCAGAGCGTGGTCACCAAGTTAAAGGCCGTGTACACCCTGGTGGAACAGCTCTACACCGGGTCACAGCGTGCCTTAGCTGTGGTGGCCCTATCCAACGAGGTGCCAGCTCATCTGGCCGAAGTCCTGCGCCGGCTCGCTGTTCTGCCGCAGCGGATCCAGGAGTTACGACGGGCCTCCGCGAGAGCCGGAGCAATCGCCGCGCTGAGCCGGGCCAAAGCATTCCTGCCGGAGCTAGACCCGGCAGACATCGCCCTGGGTTACCCAAGCCTGAAGGAAGACGGCTCAGCCTTCGACCAGAAGGACTTCGCGGCATGTGTGAAGGCTGTACGCCCGGTGGCCACCCTCATCGGGAACGACACCGACTTGACCAAGTACCAGCCGGGTTATGATGCGGAGAATCAGAGGATTCCAACCCCTCGCTATGAAGCCCTCAATCTGATCCCTCCGGCTCGTCAGCACACCTTCGCCCCGGAGATTGACCCGGCCGGGTTAATTGACGAAGAAGCCCAGTTCGAAGCTCTCAGCGGCATCGACTGGAAATCATCAACCTTCGAGGTCTTGGGATCAACCGGAGGAGAAGACAGGAATGAGCCGGGGACTTCAACTCAGCGGGCATCATAAGTTAGCTGGCGGCTTATCAAACATTGTTCCATCTTTTAGACTTGAAAAATTATTGTAATAGAGTAAGTGCAACAATTTATCTCTGCCGTGTCATCGTGCACGTTTTGAATGCAAAAGCCCTTTGAATTTGTCTCTTTGATGTTTCTCCGGGTCATAATCATCCCTTTGTTTTTCTCAACCTCAAAAGATGCCTTTAAGTATCTGCATAGAAAAGGCAAATCACAAGTCTCGAGGCGGCTTACCGCCCTGAGAATCAGGTGTTTGAGATAAATAACCCGGAATATGAATCAAAAAAGACTGGTCCTTAATTACTCTGAACATAGCCAAAATAACACACTTAACAGCCTGTAAACAGCTTCCGGTTCAAATAACCCGGGCAGTGAGGTTGACACCTTAACTCTGATTTACTTGCTTTAATGACACCCATGACGTGCAACTAACACTGTAAACCAAAGTTAAACCGGCAAGTGAGACCCGGCCATGCATACCTCAGAATAAACTTGTGAAAAAGCAGAAGAACTTAGGGGCTTCCGGTTCGAATACGACCAAAGACCCGGCCCCAAGGGGTTAAGCTAAGATTCGGATACGATCATATAGCCCCCAGTGGGTGTGGCGATGCCAATCAAAAGGGTACCGACAGCTATGTTCTCTTTGGTTCGAATACGACCCATGTTTGAACAGGAAGCCCCCAAATGATTCTTAAAATTGTTTAACGACGCTGATTCGAATACGATCCACGTCGGTTCTCAGAGGGGTTAAACTGTGATTCAAATATGACCAAAAGGCAACTTCCCAATGAGCTCGGCACTTTGCCAATCAAGTGGGTATCGACAGCTATGTTCTCTTTGGTTCGAATACGACCCATGTTTGAACAGGAAGCCCCCAAGTGACCTTACTGATTACGGCTAGACTCGAATACGATCATAAGCCGGATCCTCCTTTAAGTCAGCATGTAAAAAACAACACACGCCTATTTGGAGGAGAAAAAAGGACAGAGGTCCTGCTTTATTGCTTATCATAATATATACATGTCTGAGATAAATATGTACACCACGAGAGCCGGTAGCTCAAGTGTAGTAAGGCCGAAGCTGAGCTATGTTCCACGGCCGACGGGTCTCCTCCTCAGATTTACGCGAATCTTTATGCTCCCGAATATCAATGAGGTAATATGACCCGTTGTGCAAGTTCTTGCTGACCACAAAGGGCCCTTCCCAAGGTGGGGATAACTTGTGTGCATCTGTTTGATCCTGGATGAGCCGGAGCACAAGGTCGCCTTCCTGGAAGACCCGGGATTTGACCCGGCGGCTATGATAACGGCGCAGGTCTTGTTGGTAAATCGCTGAACGGGCTGCTGCCACATCACGCTGTTCGTCCAACAAGTCCAGAGCATCTTGGCGCGCCTGTTCATTATCCGTCTCAACATAAGCCGCCACGCGAGGTGAATCGTGACGGATGTCGCTGGGGAGGACTGCTTCTGCTCCATAAACCATGAAGAAAGGCGTGAAGCCTGTAGACCTGTTAGGAGTAGTGTTGATGCTCCATAAGACGGAGGGCAACTCCTCCACCCAACAACCCGGCGTCCGTTGCAAAGGGACCAAAAGCCGGGGCTTGATGCCCTTCAGAATCTCCTGGTTAGCTCTCTCAGCTTGACCATTGGATTGGGGATGAGCCACTGAGGAAACATCAAGTCGGATATGCTCTCGTTGACAAAACTCTTCCATAGCGCCTTTGGATAGATTGGTGCCATTGTCAGTTATGATGCTATGCGGAAAGCCGAAGCGGAAAATCACCTTTTTCATAAATTGAACCGCCGTGGCTGCATCGCACTTGCCAACTGGCTCAGCCTCCACCCACTTCGTGAATTTGTCAACTGCCACCAAGAGGTGGGTCTTCTTATCCTTGGACCGTTTAAAAGGCCCAACCATATCAAGCCCCCAGACCGCAAAGGGCCAAGTGATTGGGATCATCCTCAACTCCTGAGCCGGCACATGAGCCCGTCGTGAGAACCTTTGGCAACCATCACATTTACTGACCAAGTCCTCTGCATCAGCGTGAGCCGTCAGCCAATAAAAACCATGACGGAAAGCCTTGGCCACAAGGGATTTTGAGCCGGCATGATGGCCACAATCCCCTTCATGGATCTCGCGCAAGATCTCTTGACCTTCCTCAGGGGAGATACAACGCTGAAATGCCCCTGAAACACTGCGATGATGCAACTCGCCGTCGATAACAATCATTGACTTAGCCCGCCGGGTTATTTGCCTGGCCAGAGTTTCATCCTCAGGCAACTCTCCCCGGGTTATATAAGCCAGATATGGCATTGTCCAGTCTGGTATGACATGAAGAGCCGCCACCAGTCGTGCCTCCGGGTCAGGGATAGCCAAGTCCTCCTCTGTAGGCAACCTAACCGAAGGGTTATACAGGACATCCAAGAAAGTGTTAGGCGGCACCGGTTTTCGCTGAGAGCCTAGCCGGCTTAAAGCATCAGCCGCCTCGTTCTTCCTGCGATCAATGTGCTCCACTTGGTATCCCTGAAAGTGCCCGGCAATGGCATCAACCTCACGGCGATAAGCCGCCATGAGAGGATCCTTAGAATCCCAGGTGCCTGATACTTGTTGAGCCACCAAGTCTGAGTCACCAAAGCACCTTACCCGGCTTAAGCTCATCTCCTTAGCCACCCGAAGACCGTGGAGCAAAGCCTCGTATTCAGCCGCATTGTTAGTGCAAGGAAACATCAACCGTAGCACATAATGGAACTTGTCACCTTTAGGGGAAGCCAATACAACACCAGCCCCCGAGCCCTCCAGCTGTCTGGACCCATCAAAGTGGATAGTCCAATAAGTGTTATCCGGTTTTTGCTCAGGCACTTGTGACTCTGTCCAATCGTTGATGAAATCCACCAAAGCCTGAGATTTAACAGCAGTGCGTGGCACATATCTGAGGCCATGAGGTCCAAGTTCTATAGCCCACTTAGCAATTCTCCCTGTGGCCTCTCTGTTTTGAATAATATCGCCAAGAGGGGCAGAACTGACCACAGTGATGGGATGACCCTGAAAATAATGCTTAAGCTTCCGGCTCGCCATGAACACACCATATACGAGCTTCTGCCAATGCGGGTACCGCTGTTTGGACTCAATGAGCACCTCGCTGACATAATAAACCGGCCGCTGAACCGGATGCTCCTTACCCGCCTCCTTGCGCTCCACCACAATAGCCACGCTGACAGCTCGCGCGTTTGCCGCCACATACAGTAGCAAGGGTTCCTTATCAACCGGAGCAGCAAGGACTGGGGGCTCTGCCAGCTGCTTTTTCAAATCCTCAAAAGCGGTATTAGCTGCATCATTCCAGACAAAGTTATCAGTTTTCTTCATCAACTGATATAAGGGCATAGCCTTCTCACCCAAACGGCTTATAAACCGGCTTAAAGCAGCGATGCGACCCGCCAAACGCTGAACGTCATTTATACACGCCGGTTTGGCTAGGGAGGTGATGGCCTTGATCTTCTCCGGGTTAGCCTCAATGCCTCTGTCAGAAACCAAGAAGCCCAATAGTTTGCCTGCAGGAACACCAAAAACACACTTGGCCGGGTTAAGCATCATCTTATAGACCCGGAGATTATCGAAGGTTTCCCTTAAGTCATCTATCAGGGTTTCCTCCTTGATGGATTTCACCACAATATCATCCACGTAAGCGTGAACATTGCGCCCGATCTGTTTATGAAGACAATTCTGTACACAACGCTGGTAAGTCGCCTGTGCACACTTGAGTCCAAAGGGCATAGACACATAGCAGAAGGCTCCAAAGGGAGTGATGAACGCCGTCTTCTCCTGGTCCTTAACTGCCATCTTAATCTGATGATACCCGGAATAGGCATCCAAGAAACTTAAGCGTGCACAACCTGCCGTAGCATCAATGATTTGATCAATACGGGGGAGAGCAAAAGGATCAGCCGGACACGCCTTGTTCAAGTCCGTGTAGTCCACACACATCCGCCAGGTGCCGTTCTTCTTGAGTACGAGCACCGGGTTAGCCAACCATTCTGGGTGAAAAACTTCAACAATAAACCCGGCCGCCAAGAGCCGGGCCACTTCTTCACCAATGGCTTTCCGCCTCTCCTCGTTAAACCGTCGAAGGAACTGTCTGACCGGCTTAAATTTTGGATCAACATTGAGAGTATGCTCAGCGAGTTCTCTAGGTACACCTGGCATGTCAGAAGGCTTCCATGCAAAGATGTCCCTATTCTCACGGATGAACTCGATGAGCGCGCTTTCCTATTTTGGATCCAGATTGGCACTGATGCTAAACTGCTGAGATGAATCTCCTGGAACGAAGTCAACAAGCTTAGTTTCATCAGCCGACTTAAATTTCATCGCCGGCTCAGTCTCCGTAGTCGGCTTCTTTAGAGAGGTCATGTCTGTTGGGTCAACATTGTCTTTGTAAAACTTCAACTCCTCTGTTGCACAAACAGACTCTGCGTAAGCTGCATCACCTTCCTCACACTCGAGAGCCACTTTCCGGCTGCCGTGAACCGTGATGGTCCCATTGTGACCCGGCATCTTGAGCTGTAAGTACACATAACACGGCCGTGCCATGAACTTGGCGTAAGCCGGCCGTCCAAATATAGCATGGTATGGACTTCTTATCTTGACCACCTCAAAGGTCAACTTCTCCACCCTGTAGTTGTTCTCATCACCAAAAGCCACTTCTAACTCGATCTTGCCGACTGGATAAGCCGACTTACCAGGTACCACACCATGGAAGATAGTGTTTGACTGGCTGAGGTTCTTATCAACCAGCCCCATACGGCGAAAAGTCTCATAATAGAGGATGTTGCTGCTGCTGCCTCCATCCATGAGTACCTTTGTGAACTTATAACCTCCCACCTGAGGAGCCACCACTAAGGCCAAGTGGCCCGGGTTATCCACCCGTGGAGGGTGATCCTCCCTACTCCACACTATAGGCTGCTCAGACCACCGCAAGTAGCGTGGAACCGCCGGCTCAACAGCATTCACAGCCCTCTTGTGAAGCTTTTGATCTCGTTTGCACAAACTAGTGGTCAACACATGATACTGTCCACCGCTAAGCTGCTTTGGGTTGGTCTGATAACCCCCCTATTGATGTTGATGACCCTGACCAGACTATTGATTAAAGCCCCCTTGACCGTTCTGAGGACCGGAATTTGAGCCGCCGCCCGGGCCATGAAAACCGCCGGCGCCTGAGCCGCCGCCCGGGCCATTGTAGCTCTTAAAGGCCTTCATGATCGCGCAATCCTTCCACAGATGAGTCGCTGGCTTCTCTCTAGAGCCATGCCTTGGACAAGGTTCATTCAACAGCTGCTCCAGCGTTGGACCTGACCCGCCGCCTCGGGGAGGGGGCCTCCCCTTGCGTCGCGGGTTATTACCTTGGGAGTTGGCGTTGGCTACAAACTCTAGGCTGCCATCGGCCTTACGCTTGCCTCCTCCTTGGTTCCCCGGGTTAAACTGAGGACCCTTGCCATTGCCGTTCTTCTTTCCCTTCCCTGTCCTTTCATCGTCTGAAGGGGATCCTTGGTACCATCAGAATCGGCGTACTTGACAAGAGCCGCCATTAGGGTACCCATATCGGTGCAGTCGCGTTTAAGCCGCCCGAGTTTCATCTTAAGGGGCACAAAGCGACAGTTCTGTTCCAACATTAAGACTGCAGAGCCGGCATCCATCTTATCTGATGAATGTATGATCTCCTTGACCCGGCGAACCCAATGGGTCGTGGATTCACCCTCCTGCTGCTTACAGTTAGTCAGATCCACAATTGACATAGACTGCCTGCAGGTATCTTTGAAGTTTTGAATGAACCGGGCTTTCAGCTCAGCCCAAGACCCAATGGAGTTCGGCGGTAACCCTTTCAACCACGTGCGGGCAGTTCCATCTAACATCATGGTGAAATATTTGGCCATGGCCGCCTCACTGACCTCCAGCAATTCCATAGCCATCTCATAACTCTCAATCCAGGCTGCAGGCTGTAAGTCCGCTGTATAGTTAGGCACCTTCCTAGGGCCCTTGAAGTCCTTAGGTAGACGTTCATTACGGATGGCTGGCACCAAACAAGGGACACCACCGGTCCTGGTAGAAATACCCACATCAACGGACGTCGTCGGATAAGTCGGGGGGGGTCTGGTAAGCCGTCAATTGAGGCACCTGCTCCGCCTCTTGCCGCGCTTGGTCTGCTGCGTAGAAGGCTCCATTATGAGCCGGGCCATGGCCAGGGGGCGGGTCATGGCGTCGGACATTACTTGAGCCGGTTGCTGAGACCATGTGCCGGCTGTAACTCGGGCTCTGGCCTGGACGAGGGGTCGAGTGGATCCTGTCCCGGCTGTAGGAGTACGCCTCTTGCTGCGCTAGTGCCGTCTGCAGGAGTTCCCTGACCCGGCGGGTTTCGATGGCCGCCGGAGAGTCGCCGTCAACGGGGAGAGCCGCCAGTCGTGCTGCCGCAGCCACCATGTTCTCCAGCGGGTTATCATAATGACCCGGGGGTATTGGCACATACTGAGGCGGGGCAGGGGGCACCTGGGGAGGCCCCATCACTCGTGGCTGAATAAGGGGTCCAGACCCGGGCGCAATGACCCCTGGCGGGTTACTAGACCCTGCACCCGGTGTGTTGAAGAGATTGCGTGGATCGTAAACCGGTGGGAGTCGAGACTGGGCCTTCTGATGCCTCCTTCTCATGACCTCGTTGGCCGCGTTCTGATCCATTGTGAGTTGGAAGGACTGCGCCTGAATCAGCTGAGTCCGGGCGTCGAGGGCCGCCCGCTCCGCAGCCAGCCTGATCCCCTCCGCTGCAAGATCCTCTTTAGCTTTTATCAAATCCAATTTTAATTGTGCCACCTCCGCATCATGCTGAGCTTGATTCGCCGGGTCAACCGCGGCGGTTAACAGGGCCGTCATCTTGTCCGTGAGATCCATCAGCACCTGAGCCGGAGAAGGCACCGGGTTTCCCGATCCAGCAGCGGGGTTCTGAACAGGCTGCGCACCAGCCATAAAAACTCCAACCTGACTTGGCGGCTCAAAAAGGTCCGGAATACTGTCGCCATCGGAACAACCCATGAGCCTGCCATCTTGAAGTCGGTACAACGAGTTTGATTCATCGGTGGCCGACTCGCCGTCAGAGCCGGCGGCCGCCTCATCTCCAGACCCAGATGGATCAGAGGGCCCTCCATGGATGCATCCCACAAAAGCGCGCCTTAAGGCGGGCCGGGCCCGGGCGGGTCGTGCGGGCTGAGCCGTTTTGATGAGATCGGCGCAGAGATCCAGCTCGGGGCCCGGCTCACCAATCTTGCTAATGAAGACATGAATTCCGCCAAAGGGGACCCGGTACCCGTACTCAATTGAGCCGGCATCGGGGGCCCAGTCCGCATCGTTGATGTAGAGCTTGCCGCGACGAATTTTGGTCATCCGGCCCACGGCGTATCCCTTGAGCCCTTCGAAGCTGCCCTTCAAGAACTCAAATCCACCGTGCGCTGGCCCCACGGTGGGCGCCAACTGTCGTGGAATTGTCACGGCAGATGTCCTTGAGCTAGGACTTAGTCGTGGAGCCATCGCAACTAGGAAGCTTGAAGGGGTTATGCGGGACAAGGAACACGAGGGTTTATACTGGTTCGGCCCCTTACGGTGAAGGTAAAAGCCTACGTCCAGTTTGGGGTGATATTGATTAGGGTTACGATCGCCAGGAGTTAAACAACCATCCCCGGCTCTCGATGAGATTGTTGTCGCCCTTAAATCGCTGCCGGGTCGTCCCTTTATATAGGGAGGCTGACGCCCAGCAGCCCCTAGAGTCCCGGCCGGCTCATAAGAGTGTCCGGCTCGGACTCTAAACTATACATGCCTTACGCTACAAGTTTACTATAACAATGATTGTAACTACGGGCCTTAAGCCATATCCGGGTCTCAGCCCATCTCTGGCCCATCGTCTTGAAACTTGGCTCCGGGCTTCTGATAACAACCGTATGAGTAACCCGGCCCCTCCTGGCGGGTGACTCTAAGGTCTATATTCTCAACATCTATAGTCACCTACTATGTGTTATGATCCGGCAACCCCGAAGTGACAATAATCGGGACCACTCCCGGTGATGACCGTAGTTTGAGGAGTTCATGTATTCACTATGTGTTAATGCTTTGGTCCGGTACTCTATTAAAAGGAGGCCTTAATATCACTTAGTTTCCATTAGGACCCCGCTGCCACGGGAGGGTAGGACAAAAGATGTCATGCAAGTTCTTTTCCATAAGCACGTATGACTATATTCGGAATACATGCCTACATTACATTGATGAATTGGAGCTAGTTCTGTGTCACCCTATGTTATGATTGTTACATGATGAACCGCATCCGGCATAATTCTCCATCACCGATCCAATGCCTACGAGCTTTTCACATATTGTTCTTCGCTTATTTACTTTACCGTTACCACTGTTACAATCACTACAAAATAATCACTCTTACTTTTGCCACCATTACCATTACTTCCATACTACTTTGCTACTAAATACTTTGCTGCAGATACTAAGTTATCCAGGTGTGGTTGAATTGACAACTCAACTGCTAATACTTGAGAATATTCTTTGGCTCCCCTTGTGTCGAATCAATAAATTTGGGTTGAATACTCTACCCTCGAAAACTGTTGTGATCCCTATACTTGTGGGTTATCAAGACTATTTTCTGGCGCCGTTGCCGGGGAGCATAGCTCTATTCTTTGAGTCACTTGGGATTTATATCTGCTGGTCACTATGAAGAACTTGAAAGACGCGAAAACAAAAATTTATCCCTCAACTACGAGGGGAGGTAAGGAACTGCCATCTAGCTCTGCACTTGATTCACCTTCTGTTTTGAGTAAGCTTGCGACACCTAAACCTGCTTCTGCTATTAATTCTGATATGTTGCATGTTATTGACGATGCCACTTCTGCTATGCATGATACTTATGATGAAACTACTTCTATGCTTGATACTACTGTCCCACTTGGTGAATTTCTTGATGAACAACTTGCTAGGGCTAGAGAGAATGAAATTATTGAAACTGATAATATTGATGAAAGTGATGATGAAGACTCTCCCCCTAAATATGAATTGCCTGTTGTGCATGAGGGTTACATTATGGATGAAGAAACTGCTAGAGACTTTCTTGCTTGCAATGATAGAAGTGATCTTAAGAAATTATTAGCTAAGCTGAAACAAAAAACTCTGGATGCTAGAATGAAATATGATCCTGCTTATGCTACTTCACCTATCTTTGTTACTGATAAGGATTATGAATTCTCTATTGATCCTGATATAATTACTTTGGTTGAATCTGATCCTTTCTATGGCTATGAATCTGAAACTGTTGTGGCACATCTTACTAAATTAAATGATATAGCCACCCTGTTCACTAATGATGAGAAAACTCGCTATTATTATATCCTTAAAATATTTCTTTTCTCATTAAAGGGTGATGCTAAAACATGGTTTAATTCTCTTGATCCTGGTTGTGTGCGTAGTCCCCGGGATATGATTTATTACTTCTCTGCTAAATATTTCCCTGCTCATAAGAAACAAGCTGCTTTAAGGTATATATATAATTTTGTGCAAATTGAAGAAGAGAGTCTCCCACAAGCTTGGGGGAGGCTTCTCCAATTACTTAATGCTTTACTTGATCACCCTCTCAAGAAAAATGAAATACTTGATATCTTTTATAATGGACTAACCGATGCTTCCAAAGACCACCTGGATAGTTGTGCTGGTTCTGTTTTCAGGGAAAGAACACCGGATGAAGCTGAAATTCTATTAATAATGTGTTGACAAATGAAAATAATTGGACACTCCCTGAACCAACTCCTAAGCCAACTCCGAAGAAGAGGGGTGTTCTATTTCTCAGTCCTGAAGATATGCAAGAGGCAAAGAAATCTATGAAAGAAAAAGGTATAAAAGCTGAAGATGTTAAGAATTTACCTCCTATTGAAGAAATACATGGTCTTAATTCATCACCTATTGAAGAAATTCATGGTCTTGATAACCCGACACAGGTAGTAAAGGTAAATTCTCTCTATAGATTTGATGAAGGTGGTATCCCTCGTTATAAGTCTGCTAGTCAATGCTTAGATGAGTTTGATAATTTTATTGTCAAACAAGAAAACTTCAATGCTTATGTTGGTAGACAATTAAAACACAATGCTTATATGATTGAACACTTGAGTGATTATATGTCTAGAGTTAAAGGTGAACTTAAACTTATTAGTAAACATGCCTCTATGGTCACCACTCAAGTAGAACAAGTAATTAAAGCTCAGAATGATTTGCTCAATGAATTGAATAGTAAGAATAATGATTTTGCTGTTAGAGTGGCTACTAGAACTGGTAAAATGACTCAGGAACCTTTGTATCCTGAAGGCCATCCTAAGAGAATTGAGCAGGATTCTCAGAGAAATAATATTGATGCACCTAGTCCTTCTAAGAAGAAGGAAAAGAAAAATGATAGGACTTTGCATGCTTCTAGTGAACCTGTTATAGACACACCTGAGAATCCCAATGATATTTCTATTTCTGATGCTGAAACACAATCTGGAAATGAACATGAACCTAGTGATAATGTTAATGATGACGTTCATGTTGATGCTCAACCTAGTAATAATAATGATGTAGAAATTGAACCTGCTATTAATCTTGATAACCCACAATCAAAGAATCAACGTTATGATAAGATAGACTTTGTTGCTAGGAAGCATGGTAAAGAAAGAGAACCTTGGGTTCAGAAACCCATGCCTTTCCCTCCTAAACCATCCAAGAAAAAGGATGATGAGGATTTTGAGCGCTTTGCTGAAATGATTAGACCTATCTTTTTGCGTATGCGTTTAACTGATATGCTCAAAATGAATCCTTATGCTAAGTATATGAAAGATATTGTTACAAATAAAAGAAAGATACCGGAAGCTGAAATTTCCACCATGCTTGCTAATTACACTTTTAAGGGTGGAATACCTAAGAAACTAGGAGATCCAGGAGTACCCACTATACCATGCTCCATTAAAAGAAACTATGTTAGAACTGCTTTATGTGATCTTGGAGCCGGTGTTAGTGTTATGCCTCTCTCTTTATATCGTAGACTTGACTTGAATAAGTTGACACCTACTGAAATATCTTTGCAAATGGCTGATAAATCAACTGCTATACCTGTCGGTATTTGTGAGGATGTGCCTGTTGTAGTTGCAAATGTTACTATTTTAACAGACTTTGTTATTCTTGATATTCCCGAGGACGATAGTATGTCTATTATTCTTGGAAGACCCTTTTTGAACACTGTAGGGGCTGTTATTGATTGCAACAAAGGCAATGTCACTTTTCATGTTAATGGCAATGAGCATACGGTACACTTTCCGAGGAAACAACCTCAAGTTCATAGTATAAATTCTATTGGAAAAGTTCCATCGATTACTTTTGGAGGTTTTGAATTTCCTCTACCTACTGTCAAGAAGAAATATGGTATTCTTATTATTGGGGATGTGCATATCCCCGTTGAGGTAACATAGTGTTATTCAAAATTTCTCCGGTTTCATGCGATTCGGAATGAGTTTGTTAACAAGACCTGATCAACCTTGTTAGTGGATTCCTTTTGAGGAGCATGAGATGGATGAAGTTAGAAAGCACAACCTTCTGTACCCTCCTTCTACTTTCTGTTATTTAGTTGAAATAAACCAAAAATAGTATTTTCTGTCTGTTTTCTGAATTATCCATGCAATAAAAAAATATCCCGAAGATAAAAGTTCTCCAAATGCCCTGCCAATTTAATATGATTTTTTATGAAATATTTGAGAATATCTGGCACTGAGAACACAACAGGGGGAGCAAGCACCTGGCCACGAGGGTCCAGGGCGCGCCCACCCCCTGGGCGCGCCCCCTGCCTCGTGGGCCCATGGTGGCTCCCCTCCACTTATTCCTGCACCCACACACTTCTTCCTCCCAAAAAATCACCAACCAGCTCAAGCACGAGTTCTAGCTCATTTTGCTGCGATTTTCGATCTCCTTGCTCAAAGCACCTCTCACAAAACTGCTTTGGGGGATTGTTCCTTGGTATGTGACTCCTCCAATGGTCCAATTAGTTTTTGTTCTAGTGCTTTATTCATTGCAAATTTGTGATGCCTAGGTGACCATGTTCTTGAGCTTGCATGTCAAATTTATATGGTTCCAAGTAGTTCTAATGCATGATATAGTCTCTAGGCACTTGTAGGAGTAGTTGCTATCAATTTTGTTGAGCTTGGTTCACTTTTATTTGAAGTTACTAAAAATTTCAGAAATTTTCAGAAAATGATGAAGAGATTTTTGAGGGGCTCTTCGAGCCGAAGCTCGAAGGATAAGCAAAGTGAAGAAGCGGAGAGGCCCAAATATAATCTGCCTCGCACCACGGAGGTTCGGCCGTGTGAACGGCCTTGCGATGATTTCTTGAGAGCAGCCGGGATTTATGATGGTTTTTATGAATTGGCTGAGAATGCAGGCCTCACCAACTTCCTCCGCGACCAACGCGAACAGTATCTCTTACTCACCAATACCTTTGTGCAAAATTTTCATTTCCATTCTAGGAGGTCACCACCTACGGTGGATTTCTGTTTATATGATGAGTATAAGGAGATGACCCTTCGTGAATTCTATGAGGTTTGCAAGTTACCTTTTCCGGGTTTCATAGAGGAACCACATAGTAACGATGTGGAGGGGTTTATTGATACAATTGCTGTAGGGGAAACGAGGAAGGTTTCCGACGCACGAATCACTAGCATACATTTTCATGTTCTACGTTACTTTGCTATATTTGCTAGTAGATGCTTAATTGGTCGCGGAAACTGTGGAAACCTGAGTGTCCCTGATATTATTATTTTGCGCCATGCCTTGTTTCGTGATGATACATTTAGTATGGGCGCTATTGTTGCAAAGCGGTTAAATCTTAACCGTACTAAGGGCCCCATCTTGGGAGGCATCTTCGCCTCACGCCTCGCTGCATACTATAACATACCTATTAGGCACTATGAGAAAGAAGAAAAAGTGTTGCCTACTGTTTATTTAGATTATAAGAGTATGGTAGCACATGATTTTATTGTTAAGAATAGGGGAAGGGCGCTTAAATACAAATTGTTATTTGATAAAAAACACCCTGAGACTATTACCTTGCCTGCTCCTTCCTTGTTTGATTTATCTGCAGGCCAGTATCTCGTTCCGCTAGCGACCATCCAAGCGTACTGAAACCCTACATCAGCCACAGAGCCAGAGCCGGAACCACAATTTGATCCTCCACGACAGTCTAATTACCAGTGGGATCTGCAGATGATTGCCAACCAGTGGCAATCAGAGGCTTCTTCTTCTCAGTACGACCCCAACTACAACTTTGGATATCCGCCAGGCCAGCCGTGGCAATAGACCAACTTAGGAAAAAAGCCTAAGCTTGGCGGAGTACGTATTTCTCACCGACATTACATTTATGTTCACACACTCATTGCTAGATGTCGGTGCTCATACTCTTTCACTGTAATATCCATGCTAGTTTATTTTTCCTTTTTTTTGCTTTCTTCTTGTGTGTTTGAAAAACCTTAAGAAAACCAAAAAAATAGTTGTAGCATTTAGCTAGTTTACCTTTCTTGCTGTAGTAGTAATAATTAAAAGAAAACCCAAAAATATTTCATGTTCTTCTTTTGCTTGTTGGGAGCTTTCCCGTGTAAATAGTTTTATTTCTTTCTTTTCTTTGGGGGTCGATAGGAGAAGACCATGATTAAATTGTTGAAGTGGCTCTTATATGCATTATTGTTGATTTAACCAAGAGCCCGTATTGCCTTGTCTTCTCCTGTTTATTGAATGCTCGCAGATTCCAGTTTAGTCCAATGCACATGCACTATTTTTTTCACATTGTTCGGTCGTGCAAGTGAAAGGCAATTATGACGATATATGATGGACTGATTGAGATGAGAGAAGCTGGTATGAACTCGACCTCTCTTGTTTTTGTAAATATGATTAGTTCATCGTTCCTGATTCGGCCTATTATGAATAAACATGTTTGCAATTACAATTAGAGATTATAGTTGCTTATGCCATGCTTAATTAGCTAGGAGTTTATAATGGTTTACCTTGCGTGCCAACATGCTATTAAAATGGTTGTGATGTGGTATGATAGGGTGGTATCCTCCTTTGAATGATTTAAGTGACTCGACTTGGCACATGTTCACGCATGTAGTTGAAACAAATCAACATAGCCTTCACGATATTTATGTTCAAGGTGGATTATATCCTACTCATGCTTGCACTTAATGTTTATTAATTTTAATGCATGTTCATGACGGTTGTCGCTCTCTAGTTGGTCGCTTCCCAGTCTTTTGCTAGCCTTCACTTGTACTAAGCGGGAATATTGCTTATGCATCCAATCCCTTAAACCCGAAAGTTATGCCATATGAGTCCACTATACCTTCCTATATGCGGCATCTACCTGCCGTTCCAAGTAAATTTGTATGTGCCAAACTCTAAACCTTCAAATGAAATTATGTTTTGTATACTCGAATAGCTCATGTATCAACTAGGGTTGTCCTTATATTCCATGTTAGGT
Organism: Triticum aestivum; assembly: GCF_018294505.1. NCBI lineage: Eukaryota > Viridiplantae > Streptophyta > Magnoliopsida > Poales > Poaceae > Triticum > Triticum aestivum. The sequence continues at coordinate 295,725,329 of NC_057799.1, forward strand.
GGGTTATTCTCAAGAAGAGTGGACTCCGCTCCTCACTCATGAGAAAATGGCTGGTCACCGGGATGCCCAGTCCCATGCTTTAAGCAAATCAAATCAAAATAATTGCAAACAAAACTCCCCCGGGACTGTTGTTAGTTGGAGGCACTCGTTGTTTCGAGCAAGCCATGGATTGATGCTTGTTGGTGGAGGGGGAGTATAAACTTTACCATTCTGTTTGGGAACCACCTATAATGTGTGTAGCATGGAAGATATCGCCATCTCTCGGTTGTTATGTTGACAATGAAAGTATGCCGCTCAAAATATTATTTATCTCTGCTTTAAAATCGAGCTCTGGCACCTCTACAAATCCCTGCTTCCCTCTGCGAAGGGCCTATCTATTTACTTTTATGTTGAGTCATCACCCTCTTATTAAAAAGCACCAGCTGGAGAGCACCGCCGTCATTTGCATCCATTACTATTAATTTATATTGGGTATGACTATGACTGGATCTCTTTTACCATGAATTACAATGTCTAGTCAGTCCTTGATCTTTAAAGGTGCTCTGCATTAATGTTTTGCGGTCTCAGAAAGGGCTAGCGAGATACCATCTTGTTATATCATATCATGATTGTTTTGAGAAAGTGTTGTCATCTGAGATTTATTATTATTGCTCGCTAGTTGATTATGCCATTGACATGAGTAAACATGAGACCTAAGAGTTATTGTGAATATGGTTAGTTCATAATCTTTGCTGAAAACTTGAATGCTGGCTTACATATTTACAACAACAAGAGCAAACAGAGTTTGTAAAAGTTTTTCTTTATCACTTTCAGTTTGTCAACTGAATTGCTTGAGGACAAGCAAAGGTTTAAGCTTGGGGGAGTTGATACGTCTCCGTCGTATCTACTTTCCAAACACTTTTGCCCTTGTTTTGGACTCTAACTTGCATGATTTGAATGGAACTAACCCGGACTGACGCTGTTTTCAGCAGAATTGCCATGGTGTTATTTATGTGCAGAAACAAAAGTTCTCGGAATGACCTGAAACTTCACGGAGATTATTTTTGGAAATAATAAAAAATACTGGCGAAAGAATCAAGGCCAGGGGGCCCACACCCTCTCCACGAGGGTGGGGGCGCGCCTGCCCCCTGGGCGCGCCCCCTGCCTCGTGGGCCCCCTGGAGCTCCACCGACCTCAACTCCAACTCCATATATTCGTGTTCGGGGAGAAAAAATCAGAGAGAAAGATTCATCGCGTTTTACGATAAGGAGCCGCCGCCAAGCCCTAAACTCTCTTGGGAGGGCTGATCTGGAGTCCGTCCGGGGCTCCGGAGAGGGGAATCCGTCGCCATCGTCATCATCAACCATCCTCCATCACCAATTTCATGATGCTCACCGCCGTGCGTGAGTAATTCCATCGTAGGCTTGCTGGACGGTGATGGGTTGGATGAGATTTATCATGTAATCGAGTTAGTTTTGTTAGGGTTTGATCCCTAGTATCCACTATGTTCTGAGATTGATGTTGCTATGACTTTGCTATGCTTAATGCTTGTCACTAGGGCCCGAGTGCCATGATTTCAGATCTGAACCTATTATGTTTTCATGAATATATGTGAGTTCTTGATCCTATCTTGCAAGTCTATAGTCACCTACTATGTGTTATGATCCGGCAACCCCGAAGTGACAATAATCGGGACCACTCCCGGTGATGACCGTAGTTTGAGGAGTTCATGTATTCACTATGTGTTAATGCTTTGGTCCGGTACTCTATTAAAAGGAGGCCTTAATATCCCTTAGTTTCCATTATGACCCCGCTGCCACGGGAGGGTAGGACAAAAGATGTCATGCAAGTTCTTTTCCATAAGCATGTATGACTATATTCGGAATACATGCCTACATTACATTGATGAATTGGAGCTAGTTCTGTGTCACCCTATGTTATGATTGTTACATGATGAACCGCATCCGGCATAATTCTCCATCACCGATCCAATGCCTACGAGCTTTTCACATATTGTTCTTCGCTTATTTACTTTACCGTTGCCACTGTTACAATCACTACAAAACTATCACTGTTACTTTTACCACCGTTAACGTTACTTCCATACTACTTTGCTACTAAATACTTTGTTGCAGATACTAAGTTATCCAGGTGTGGTTGAATTGACAACTCAACTGCTAATACTTGAGAATATTCTTTGGCTCCCCTTGTGTCGAATCAATAAATTTGGGTTGAATACTCTACCCTCGAAAACTATTGCGATCCCCTATACTTGTGGGTTATCACCACCCCAAGCTCCTGCTCCCGATCCCAATGATGGTCTGTGCTTCATATGTGGACGTCCAGGTCACCTTGGCAAAGAGTGCAATCAGAAAAAGAGCCAGTTGGCTCTGCCTTCCACTAGCCGTAACAATCAGCCCCATAACAACAATGCCAGACCTTATGGTCGTGGTCAGGCTAATCATGTTGATCTGAATGAAGCTCAAGACCAGCCTGCCACTGTGATGGGTACTCTTCTCGTTAATTTAGTACCGGCTTCTATTTTATTCGATTCAGGAGCATCGCATTCATTCATGTCAGAAAATTTTGCTTACGCACATGACATTCGATGCGAGCCCATGAACACTCTGATAGTGGTACGCACCCCTGCGGGTTAGTGTCGAACTACCATGATTGGTCGCGATGTCCCCGTTGAAATTGAAGGGTTGGAATTTCATGTTTCTCCCATTATTCTGGAGTCTTCCAATATTGACCTCATTCTAGGAATGGAATGGTTGAAAGCACATACTGCCTCTATCGTTTGCGCCACCAAGGTCGTTCACCTCCTACATCCTTCCGATGAGATAGTAAGCTACCATGCTCAGCTTGTTCAAAATGCTGAAGCACAACTTTATGTCTTAAATGCGTTGAACGCAGCACCTCTTGAGGGAATTGAAAAGATTCCAGTCGTTCGCGACTTCCAAGACGTATTTCCAGAAGAACTTCCAGGAATACCCCTTGCTCGGGCTGTCGAGTTCATCATCGACTTGAAACCAGGCACCGTTCCTATCGCTAAACAGCCCTACAAGATGCCGCCTCATGAACTCCTTGAACTTAAGGAGGAAATTGACAAACCTCTTCGCAGTGGTTTCATTCGTCCAAGTTCCTCTGCTTGGGGAGCACCTTCTCTCTTTGTGAAGAAGAAGGATGGAACGAATCGTTTGGTCCAAGACTACCATCCTATCAACCAAGCTACAATTCAGAACAAATATCCCCTGCCTCGGATCAATGATCTGTATGATCAACTGGCTGGTTCACCGATATTCTCTAAACTCGACTTGAGGTTGGGTTACCACCAGATCCGTGTTCATGATGAGGATATTCCCAAGACCGCCTTCGTTACTCGATATGGTTCATATGAGTACACCGTCATGTCATTCGGTTTGACCAATGCTCCAGCCACATTCTCTCGTCTGATGAACTACATATTCATGGATTACCTCGACAAGTTTGTCGTATTCTATCTGGATGATATCCTGGTATATTCGAAGAATAAAGAAGAACATGCTGAACATCTTCGTCTTGTTCTGGAAAAGCTTCAAGAGCATCAACTTTATGCCAAGTATTCCAAGTGCGAATTCTGGCTTCCTGAAGTAACCTACCTTGGGCATGTCATCTCCAAGGATGGTATTGCCGTCAACCCAGAGCGCGTTCAGGCTATTCTTGACTGGACCCCTCCGAAGACTGTCAAGCAAGTTAGAAGCTTTCTCGGACTAGCCAGCTATTGTCGCCGCTTTGTCAAGAACTTCTCCAAGATCGCCAAGCCACTGACCAATCTGCTACACAAAGGCGTTAAGTTTGATTGGACTGAAAAGTGTCAGGAAAGTTTCCAGGCACTCAAGGACAAGCTGACTTCTGCCCCAGTGCTTGCTCCCCCTGATTCTCGCAAGGACTTCATCATCTATTGCGACGCTTCACGACAAGGATTAGGCTACGTCCTAATGCAAGAGCGCAGAGTGATTGCTTATGCCTCCCGTCAAGTGCGTCCTCACGAAGAGAACTACCCAGTTCATGACCTCGAGCTTGCAGCGGTTATTTATTCATTGAAGCTGTGGCGACAGTACCTTCTCGGTAATCGTTGTGAGATCTTCACCGATCATCAACGTCTGAAGTACCTGTTTACTCAGCCAGATCTGAACCTCCATCAGCAGCGATGGATGGAAGCTATTGCTGACTACAGCTGCGGTATATCCTATACCCCTGGCAAGGCTAATGTAATGGCTGATGCCTTGAGCCGCAAGTCTTATTGCAATAACCACATGGTTCATAAAGCTCAAGCCCGCCTTTATGAAGAACTTTGCAAGTTGAACCTTCGACTAGTTCCACAGGGTTCTCTGAATAACCTTGTACTGGAACCAACTCTTCTGAAAGCAATTAAGTCTGCTCAAGCCAAAGATCCTCACGTTGATCTGATGAAAAAGGATCTTGCCTTAGAGAAATCCAGAGATTTCTCACTTGGTGAAGATGGAACCTTATACTTCAGAGATCGCATTGTAGTACCCCGGTTCGAGCTTATGACAGAAAAGGTGATGAAATAAGCACATGACACCCCTCTCTCTATAAATCCGGGAAGTACCAAGATGTATCTAGACATCCGTCAGAAGTACTGGTGGTCTATAATGAAGCAAGACATTGCTCGATATATCGAACAATGTGACGTTTGTCGTCGCGTCAAAGCAGAACATCAAAAACCGGTTGGATTTCTACAACCGCTTCCTATTCCTGAATGGAAGTGGGATAAGATCCAAATGGACTTCGTCACTGGCCTTCCCAAGTCTCAGAAAGGTAACGATGCTATCTTTATCGTCATCGACCAATTCTCGAAGGTTGCTCACTTTCTGCCAGTCAAGGAGACAATCACTGCTAGTCAATTAGCAAACTTGTATATCTCCCGAATTGTGTCACTCCACGGCATTCCGAAGGAGATCGATTCAGACCGCGGCAGTATATTCACTTCAAAGTTCTAGGATAGTTTACAAGAGGCAATGGGAACTCATATTACCTGGAGCACTACTTATCATCCCCAATCCCAAGGCCAAGTCGAGCGGGTCAATCAAATTCTTGAAGACATGCTTCGGGCTTGTGTTATTTCTTTCGGAAAGAAGTGGAAAGAATCTCTCCCTTATGCGGAGTTCTCTTATAACAACAGCTATCAAGCCAGCTTGAAGATGGCACCCTTTGAAGTGCTTTATGGACGTAAGTGCCGAACCCCTCTGAATTGGTCAGAAACTAGGGAACGGACGCTCATTGGTCCACACATTATTCAACAAGCTGAAGAGCAGGTTAGCATTGTCCGGGATAATCTCAAGGTGGCCCAGTCCCGCCAGAAGAGCAACTATGACCGGAAACACTAGGGTTCAACTTATCAACCTGGTGAACAAGCTTATTTGCGTGTCACTCCTTTGAGAGGCACTCATCGGTTTGGAGTCAAGGGCAAGCTAGCTCCTCACTACATTGGTCCCTTCTGTATTCTCGCCCATCGTGGACTAGTGGCTTATCAACTGGAGTTGCCACCTCAGTTCTCTCACGTCCATGATGTCTTCCACGTGTCGCAACTTCGTCGTTGCTTCAAGGATCCGGAACGCAAAGTGGATCCGGAATTAATTGAAATTCAAGATGATCTCACATACAAAGAGCATCTGATCCGCATTCTTGAAGAAGTTGAACGTCGAACCCGCCAGAAGGTTACCAAGTTTCTCAAGGTGCAATGGTTGAATCATACTAAAGATGAAGCCACTTGGGAACGCGAAGATAACCTCCGGGCTGAATACCCCGATCTTTTCCCTTCTAACTCTTAATTCTCGGGACGAGAATTTCTTTTAGAGGAGGAGAGTTTGTAACGCCCCGGATCCGATGCGCCAGGTGTCTTCCAGTTATTCGTCGTTGTTGCCATGTCGTTTGCTTGCGTGTTGCATTTTTCCATGTCATCATCTGCATTTCATCTGCATGTTTTACAAAACTTGCATCCGGTCCTTTTCCCCGTTGTCCGTTTCACGATCCGACACTCCCACACGCGCCCGTCGCCCCTCTCTGACCTTGTTTCGTGAGCGGGAGAAAAACGTTCTCGGAATGGACCGAGAGTTGCCGAGTGGCCTTAGTATATCACCGGTAGACCGCCCGTCAAATTTCGTTCCATTTGGAGGTCGTTTGATGCCCCAACGGTTAACCGCGTAGCCCGAAACCCCTCTCTCTTTGCAGCCCAACACCTCTTCACACAGCCCACCTAGCCCATCTAAACCCCCTCCATGCTCTCGGTCGTTTGATCACGATCGTGTGGGTGAAAACCGCTCCCCATTTGGACACTCCTAGCTCCCTTACCTATATAAACACCCCCTCCCCCGAAATTCTCGGTCTAAACCCTAACCTTCTTCCCTCCGCGCCACCGGACACCTCTCCCCACCGTCCGGACATGTCCGCCTGTCCCCGCGCCGCCGCTCCCAGCCTCTCCCGGGTCGCCGCGTGGCAGCCGCCGCCGCCCACCGCCCGTGGCCCGCAGCCGGACCTCCCGAGCCCGAGCCGTCGCCCGCCGCCTCCCGCGCGGACCCGCGCCTCCTGCACCGAATCCCGCGCCGCCCGTCGCCGGCGCCGCCCCGGACCTCCGCCGCCACCTCGCGCTGGCGCCCCGCTCCGCCCGGTCGCCTCCCGCGCCCATCCGGTCGCCGCCTCGTCGGCGCGCCGCCCGCCGCCGCCGCGGATCTCCTCCGCCGCCCCGCGCCTCCCTTCGTCGCGCCCCGCGCCTCCCGCCGCCGGTGACCGGCCCCGTCGTCGGCCGCCGCCCCGCCTCAGATCCGGTCGGGTGGGATGAGATCCACCCGACCACCGATCCAAACGCGCGTCCCCGCCCCGGATCTCTCCATCCCGCACGGCTCCGTCCCGATTTCACGGGGTGAGAATTCTTCCAAGTCCCTAAATATTTACATATTATGTTGCCATGTTCATCATGCCATAACTTCGTGCTCGGTGCTCCGATTCATGCATATAATATATAGAAATGTTCATTGTGAGATGCTCTTCATTTTGTTCCACTGTGCCATTCTGGTTTGAGTCCATCTTGATGCCCTAATCATTGTTGCAAGACTGTTATATGATGTTGTCTGCTGTAGTTTAACAGATTTTGCTCATTTGTCATTTTTGTATCTTTTTGTGTGATTTTCTTTTGAGCATGACGTCTACATGTGTATTGGGCTACAATATTCCATGTTTGTTGTGGTGCAATCCACTCTTCAAGATATACCATGTGTTGATTGTTACAAGCTTGCAAAGTAGCCTCCGTGATGTTGCTGACTTCTGTGAGTCATTTCTGCCAAGTCTGTGGCTGTAACATTGTGATGCCGTGTAAACCTGCTGCTACTAGTCATTCTACGCACATTCTGGAGATGTTCACTAAGGATGTTTTGTTATACATGTTATGCTCTGTCCATCCATGCCCTTAGTTGCATTTATAGCCTGATTTAACTTGTTTTTATCTTGCTCCAAAGTTGCTAAATAATGTTGCTGTCAGCCTGTTAACTTTAAGTTCTGTTTTGCCATGTGTTTTGTTAGTGAACCATGCACCCTATGAACTTGATCTTGCCATGTTTAGCTTCACAAATGTGCCTTATTACTGTTGGTCACCTTTTCATACCATGTAATGCTCTGTGGTGACTGTTACAAGCCCACCAACATGCCTACTTATCGTTATTTCTGCCATGAACTGTTATTTTCACCAAGTCTGAATCTATTACTTGCCATGTTTGCATGGATGCTACCATGTTTTCTGTTGATCTTTGGAATTAGTTTAGTAAAGGAGTTCTGTTCTTTGTCTTTAGTACTAGCATGCCATGCTTACGTTTGCCATGATAGCTTGCTGTAACTTGTTGTTTGATAGCTTTAAACATTGCAACCTGATGTTATCTCTGCCATGCCCAGAGTTTTTTCTGCTAAGTCTGTGAACTGTTATTATTTGCAATCTTGCCATGCCCTTTTGAGTATGTTCTATTGATTTCTGGAGATAGCTCAGTGTTCATGTTTTGTTAAAATTCATTTGTACATCACGACCATGCCTCTTGTATTCATGTTGAGGTGCTGTAGCATATTGTTTTGATGATTGCAAGTTGTCTAGTTGCTGTTTTGAACAGCTTGTCCTTTAACCTTGTTTCATGTGTATGTGTTGCACCGTTGCTCCGTTTTGAGCATGCTCTATATGAAACTTGCTTAGAATTGCATGTAGTTTCATATTATCATGTTGCATCCTTATTTTGAGGTGTTTGCTTGATGTTGGAATGCATTTTGCATCAATGCCATGTTTAACTTGGTTTGCTCATATCTTCTAGGCCGTAGCTCCGAACTAAATGAACTTTATATGTAACTTGACTAGAATTTCGTGTAGATCATCTTGGTGTATCTTAACTTACTATTTAAAAACTTGAACATAAGTCTTATTCAGATCTGGACCAATTTCGAAATTTGCATATGGGGATATACCGGAATTGTTATATGTTGTTTCCGGCCTCATTTAAACTTGCTTTGATGTGTTGCTCCTGTATGCATCATCTCTTGCCATGAGTAGCTTCATGTAGACTTGTAGTGCATCATACTTGGTTGAGCATCATGCCTTGTTCATGTGTGGTGTGTTTACCATGTTGTGTGCTTCTTCTCGATAGTTCCCGTTTCGTTGCGATCGTGAGGATTCGTTCGTCTACGCTTGGTTCGTCTTCGTGGCTTCATCTTCTTCATGGACTCGTTCTTCTTCCTAGCGGGATTTCAGGCAAGATGACCATCACCTTGGATCTCATTACTATCATTTCTATGCTAGTTGCTTCATTCTATCGCTATGTTGCGCTACCTATCACTTGCTCCTCAAGCCTCCCAAAATGCCATGAACCTCTAACCTTTTTCACCCTTCCTAGCAAACCGTTGTTTGGCTATGTTACCGCTTTTGCTCAGCCCCTCTTATAGCGTCGCTTGCAGGTGAAGATGAAGAAGTTTGTTCCATGTTGGAACATGGATATCATGAACTTTGTTGGGATATCACAATATCTATTATTTAATTAATGCATCTATATACTTGGTAAAGGGTGGAAGGCTCGGCCTTATGCCTGGTGTTTTGTTCCACTCTTGCCGCCCTAGTTTCCGTCATACCGGTGTTATGTCCCTTGATTTTGCGTTCCTAACGCGGTTGGGTGATTTATGGGACCCCCTTGACAGTTCGCTTTGAATAAAACTCTTCCAGCAAGGCCCAACCTTGGTTTTACATTTTCCTCACCTAGCCTTTTTTTCCCTTGGGAGTCGCGCATCCCGAGGGTCATCTTTATTTTAACCCCCCCGGGCCAGTGCTTCTCCAAGTGCTGGTCCAAACCGAGCGATGTCCGGCGCCCCCTGGGCAACCAGGGTCTATGCCAACCCGATGTCTGGCTCATCCGGTGTGCCCTGAGAACGAGATATGTGCAGCTCCTATCGGGATTTGTCGGCACATCCGGGCGGCTTTGCTGGTTTTTTTTTACCATCGTCGAAATGTCTTGTAACCGGGATTCCGAGACTGACCGGGTCTTCCCGGGAGAAGGAATATCCTCGTTGACCGTGAGAGCTTATAATGGGCTAAGTTGGGACACCCCTGCAGGGTATAAACTTTCGAGAGCCGTGCCCGCGGTTATGTGGCAGATGGGAATTTGTTAATGTCCGGTTGTAGAGAACTTGACACTTGACTTAACTAAAATGCATCAACCGCGTGTGTAACCGTGATGGTCTCTTTTCGGTGGAGTCTGGGAAGTGAACACGGTTTTTGGGTTATGTTTGACGTAAGTAGGAGTTCAGGATCACTTCTTGATCATTGCTAGTTTTACGGCCATTCCGTTGCTTCTCTTCTCGCTCTTATTTGCGTATGTTAGCCACCATACTTGCTTAGTCGCTGCTGCAGCCTCACCACTTTACCCCCTTCCTTACCCATTAAGCTTTGCTAGTCTTGATACCCATGGTAATGGGATTGCTGAGTCCTCGTGGCTCACAGTTTACTACACCAACAGTGGCAGGTATAGGTTTTGCGATGATCATGACGCGAGAGCGATGTTTGCTTGTTTTGGAGTTCTTCTTCTGCTTCTTCTTCGATCAGGGGATAGGTTCCAGGTCGGCAGCCTGGGCTAGCAGGGTGGATGTCGTTTGAATTTCTGTTTGTGTTTCATCCGTAGTCGGATGTTGATCTTATGTATGATGTGTTGATGTATTCTGGCGGCATTTGTATGCCTTGTATGTATCCCCATCTATTATGTAATGTTGATGTAATGATATCCACCTTGCAAAAGCGTCTTCAAGATGCGCTTCTATCCTTGGTGGGACCTTCGAGTTCCTTTAGGATAGAGTCGCATCTTGGGCGTGACAGAGTTGTAACACCCCGGTGTAATGATGCTACAGTAACCCCTGGGGTTAAGTTAATCATTTTGCTAAACAAGTGTTTGATCATCATTGTCTCCTCTCTCTTTCAAATTCCAGTTGAATTCAATTTCAAATTATGAGTGAAATTCAAAATGCTCAAACATGAAAACTAAAATGTTCATCTTGTGCCAAATAATCCATAATGAATATTTGTGGTGAACCTAATTTTTTTCAAAGTGTTTAAATGGCCTAAGCTATTTGAAACCGATGCTTAAAAAAAGAAAGAAAAAAGAGAAAGAGCACAAGCCACTGTGCACTGGGCCAAGTGCACAGTGCCTGGCCCGAGTCAACTGGCCCAGCTAAGCTGGCCCTCTCCCCCTCCCCCGGTCGCTTCCTGTTCCTCCGACCGGGCGGGACAGCGCGCGCCCGTCGCCGCCCAGCCACCTTGCCGGCGACGCCCCCCGCGAGAGGATAAGGCCCCGGACGCCTCGAGTTCCCCCCTCACCTACCGCCACTCCCACTCTCCCATTCGCCTGCCCTCCTCCTAGATCCACCCCCCTCACTTCCTCTCCCCTTGTTCCACATCGACGCCTGAGCGTAGTCGCCGCCGCCCTCCGTCGTTGTCACGGCCACCGGCGGCCCCGCACCCGCTGACCCTGTCGGTGAGCTCCGCCGAGGTCGACTCCTTTGACCGGCGCCCTCCGCTAGATCCAGGAAGCACCGCAGCTGTCGTTCGTCCTCGTCCCCATCTCCGGCCACCGCGACGTCGCCGTTGCTCCGGCAACCCCCCCCCCCCCCCGCTGCTCCTAAGCCACCGCCGAGCCCTCTTGTGCTCCCTCGGTGAGATTCACTCGCCCCCCCCTCTCTCTCTTTCGCGCACGCACGCTAGCTGGTCCCCCCCACCATGGCCGAGCTCGGGCCGTCGTCGCTCGTCGCTGCAGAGCCCCGCTCCGGCCACCCTCGCTCGCGCGGCTCACCCTCCTGGATGCGCGCTACCTCGCTTAGTCAAACGCATCTCCCTGATCCGCTCAACGCACACTACAGCCACGCCCCGACTAGCTCCGCCCACGGCCTCCACCCCGGCTCGCCATCGGCGACCTTGCCGAGCCCCCAGCCGATGCGAGCCCCACCGTTGGACGCGCGAGGCCACGCATGTTCGACCGTGGTTCGCGGCACTCGTTTTGACCCGCGAAAACGGAATTCCGGCGAGCCCCCTGCGCCGCGATTTTGGTCGCCAGCGTAGTTGCGGTGCCGGCCGCCGACGTGGCTGACCTGGGGCCCACCCCGCTGGGTCACTGGCCAGTGGGCCCGGGCCCCCCCCTGTTGACCTGTTGACTAAGTCAACTATGATGACTGGGCTGGCCCCTGCCTATGACATGTGGCCCCCGCCTGTTAAAATGTTTTTCATAAATAACTAAATCTGTTAATTAATTAAATTAATTAATTAGAACACTAATTACCCACTCACCAGTAGGCCCCATCCACTAATTAGATAAATTAGATTAAACTAACTCAGCTAATTAAACCACTGTCAATGACATGTGAGTCCCACTGGACCCACTGGTCAGGTTTGACCTGGTCAGCCACTCTGTTGACTGCTGACATCATCAACACGTCATGCTGATGTCATATTCCATTTCTGTTAATTTGAATAATTCCAGAAAATACTTTAAACTTTAGAAATTCGTAGAAAATAAATCGTAGCTCGGATCGAAAAACTTTATATATGAAAGTTGCTCAGAAAAACGAGACGAATCTGGACACGCGGTCCGTTTACCTGTCAGATGCCTCTAACTATCTGAACATGGAACATTCCCCCTCCGGTCATCTATCTCACACACGTCCGGAACCGGGAAAACATTCCCGGTTGATTTCCCCCTTCACCTTTATCGTGTAGCCATACGTTAGGTCACACCCGGCACATCATATCGCCATGTTATGCTTTGTTTGCTTTATATTTATTGTTTCTTCCCCCTCTTCTCCCCGGTAGACCCCGAGACCGATGCTGCCCCTATGATCGACTACGTCGACGACAACCCTTCTTCTCTTTCAGCGGAGCTTCCAGGCAAGCCCCGCTTTGATCATCCTGATATCGCCCATTCCATTCTCTCATGCTTGCATTAGATTTTGCTATTGTAATTGATTGCTCCTATTCTGATGCATAGCCTGCTTTTGTAACCTGCTTATCCTAAAGTGCTTAGTATAGGTTGGTTAGTGATCCATCAGTGACCCCCACCTGGTCCTTGTTGCCCCTGCTTCATCATCAATGACTCGATCAACGTGATCGACGACCAGAGCCCGACACCTCACATCACATCACATCACATCATGCCCCTTTTGTTGCTCAACTCTACAGAGTTACCATCGAGTGCCGAGGGTGGAACCTCATACATCACTCCTGATGAGATCTCTGTAGTGTAGCTATTCGGTCGTGGTCATTGAGGGTGATTTCCTCCTTAACCATTCCGATATGACTCTGTCGTGCAACCCCTCAAGTGTGATCCTCGAGGGTGGTTCCTCTTACGTTCACCTTGATTATTACATCGAGTGGAATTCACCGGGGGTGATTCCTCGGGTTTTCCCCTTGATGTTTGGACACACAGATACTTGGACTTTACAACTGTTACTTGGAAAGGCGGGTCGACCCTGAGGGGTACCCGCGAGTGATGTGGAGACGGATTGAACTGGAGGGTACCCGAGAGTTGAATACGAGGCGTGGCCGGGCATTCTTAGCCCTTGCCGCAAGTCCTCGAGACGGGGCGGCGGGGTCACATCTTTCGTGGGTCTCTGCTCGTGACCGCACTACCAACACACTAACGGTTTGGATATTTGATCCGAGGGGCCTCTGGCCTGATAGCACTAACCATCACGTGGGTATTGTATGGGCGTTCTGCGTCGTATGCATCAGTCGAAGCTTATTAGGCGTCAACGACTGAGCGGCGCGCGCCGGGTTGGACTGGTAAGCTCCTGCCTTTTTTTAAGGAGGTAGCTAGGTCTGCTCACCGGCCGCCCACGCAACATGCAGGAGTTCCTGGGGCGATGGCCCATGACCCCTGGGGGCATAGGTTTAGTTCGGCGTGCTGGCCTCTCTATTAAGCCTAGGTCGGGTTGCGGCGTATTGTTTGGCCGAGGCCGGGCATGACCCAGGAAAGTGTGTCCGGCTGGAGTTAATCAAGTGTGGTGGGTAAGTTGGTGCACACCTGCAGGGAAGAAAACATCTATCGATAGCCTGTCCTATGGTAATGGACACTTGGAGTTGTATCCCGCTCGATACAACTAGAACTGGATACTTGAGGTGATAACTGGATAGTATGGCTCTGGGATTGCTTTCTCGCAGGGAGTCGAGAAAGGATCTCTGGCCGAGGTTGTTAACACTACTGCTACTTTATATTATGATATTCTATACTCTTCTGATGCCGCAAGACGCTTGAAGATGGTAGTCTTTGATAGGCTAGGCTTTCCCCCTTCTCTTCTGGCATTCTACAATCCAGTCCACAGATACAGCCTATTTCATTGATACCGATGCATACGTAGTGTAGATCCTTGCTTGCGAGTACTTTCGATGAGTACTCACGGTTGCTTTGCTCTCCCTTTTCCCCCTTTCTTCTTCTTTTCGGTTGATGCAACCAGATGTCGGAGCCCAGGAGTCAGATGCCACCGCCGATGCCTACTACTACGTGGAGACCGCCGACGACCAGTAGCAGTTAGGAGGCTGCCAAGCAGGAGGCCTTGCCTTTTCGAGCGTAGATGCTTTTGTGCTGGCCTTCTTTAGGCAAACTTGTTCAAACTTATGTCTGTACTCAAATATTGTTGCTTCCGCTGACTCTTGTGTTTTCGAGCTTATGTATTCGAGCCCTCGAGGCCCCTGGCTTGTAATATAAAGCTTGTATTATTTTTTTAATTTGTGTCTAGAGTTGTGTTGTGATATCTTCCCGTGAGTCCTTGATCTTGATCGTACACATTTGCGTGTATGATTAGTGTACGATTGAATCGAGGGCGTCACATCGCGGCGGCGGCCCCGAGGTTGGTCGCGACGCTGGTCTGGTCGGTGTGACTGCGGATGCGGCGGTACCCTTCAGCTGCGTGGGCGACGACGAGGCAACCGGGATATGGGTGTCCTTCTTCATGTTGCTTGGGGAGCGGCCTTGGGGCGCCTCAACGGCATCTAGCAGGGACGGCCTGGCGGTTGGCGGCGCTCCGGCGGCTACTGGCATGTGGATCCGGCGGTTGGCTACTTGCCACCCACTCCAAGGGCGGGGTTGCGGCTGCTGCGGGTTGCTCAGGCTTCGGCCTAGCAGCTCTGCTCTCCGGGATGGGGCGGGGTGGCAGCCCTCCAGGCTTGGTGCGACTAATCTGGCCATCTTGCTAACCCAGTGGTTGTGGCATGGTGGAGGCTGCTGGAGCGGTGGCCCTGGATTTGGTGTTAGCGGCTTTGGCTGGGGGGAGGGGTGGTGCGTGCGTCTAGACATGGTGCATCATGGGACCCCATGACAAGTTCATTGTCGGCCTCGGCAGGATGGGGTTTGTTTGTTGTGCCGGTGCGAGCAGTTGATGGTTGAGTATCTTCGGGAGAAATCCTATGTTTGGCATTTGCCGGGTCCGGCGACGGAGATGCCCGTGGGCGTCGTGCTCTTTCTTGGAAGCGTTGTTGATGTGTGGTGCTCCCCTCCAAAACATAGGATTGGAAGCATGTGTAGGAATAGAAGATGATTGCAGCTATAAAATGGAGGAGCAAGAAACCAGAAAAAAGCTTACAACGAGGCCCGCGGCAACGTTTATAATGGAAGATGATTGCAGCTATAAATTGAGCATTGTTTACATATTCATTTTCGGCCCGTGGCAACGCACGGGCAGTCTACTAGTTGTTTGTAGGGTACAAAACCACCTCAAAGTTATTCTTTCCGTCCGATCTATTCAAGAGTTCATACTAAAATAACCCAAAGCTATTCTTTTCGTTTGATCTATCCTAGAGTTCGTACTAAAATAACACAAAAGCAAATTCATATTCATAATACTCAATCCAACACAAAGAACTTCAAAGAGTGCCCCAAGATTTCTACCGGAGAAACAAAGACAAGAAAGTGCATCAACCCCTATGCATAGATTACCCCAATGTCACCTCGGGAATCTGTGAGTTGAGTGCCAAAACATATATCAAGTGAATCAATACGATACCCCATTATCACCACGAGTATTCAATTGCAAGACATGTATCAAGTGTTCTCAAATCCGTAAAATTATTCAATCCGATAACAACGAAATCTCAAAGGGAAAACTCAATTCATCACAACAAGATAGAGAGGGGAAAACACCATATGATCCGACTATATTAACAAAGCCTGCGATACATCAAGTGTTGGAAATATGCCCTAGAGGCAATAATAAATGGTTATTATTATATTTCTGTGTTCATGATAATAGTCTTTTATTCATGCTATAATTGTATTGTCCGGAAATCGTAATACATGTGTGAATAAATAGACCACAACCTGTCCCTAGTAAGCCTCTAGTTGACTAGCTCGTTGATCAACAGATAGTCATGGTTTCCTGACTATGGACATAGGATGTCATTGATAACGGGATCACATCATTAGGAGAATGATGTGATGGACAAGACCCAACTTAAGCATAGCATAAAAGATCGTGTAGTTTCGTTTGCTAGAGCTTTTCCAATGTCAAGTATCTTTTCCTTAGACCATGAGATCGTGCAACTCCCGGATACCGTAGGAGTGCTTTGGGTGTGCCAAACGTCACAACGTAACTGGGTGACTATAAAGGTGCATTACGGGTATCTCCGAAAGTGTCTGTTGGGTTGGCACGGATCGAGACTGGGATTTGTCACTCCGTGTAAACGGAGAGGTATCTCTGGGCCCACTCGGTAATGCATCATCATAATGAGCTCAATGTGACCAAGGCGTTGGTCACGGGATCATGCATTGCGGTACGAGTAAAGAGACTTGCCGGTAACGAGATTGAACAAGGTATTGGGATACCGACGATCGAATCTCGGGCAAGTAACATACCGATTGACAAAGGGAATTGCATACGAATTGATTGAATCCTCGACACCGTGGTTCACCCGATGATATCATCGTGGAACATGTGGGAGCCAACATGGGTATCCAGATCCCGCTGTTGGTTATTGACCGGAGAGGCGTCTCCGTCATGTCTGCATGTCTCCCGAACCCGTAGGGTCTACACACTTAAGGTCCGGTGATGCTAGGGTTGTAGAGATATATGTATGCGGAAACCCGAAAGTTGTTCGGAGTCCCGGATGAGATCCCGGACGTCACGAGAGGTTCCGGAATGGTCCGGAGGTGAAGAATTGTATATAGGAAGTCCAGTTTTGGCCACCGGGAAAGTTTCGGGGGTTATCGGTATTGTACCGGGACCACCGGAAGGGTCCCGGGGGTCCACCGGGTGGGGCCACCTGTCCCGGAGGGCCCCGTGGGCTGAAAGTGGAGGGGAACCAGCCCCTAATGGGCTGGGGCGCCACTTTGGGCCTCCCCCCCATGCGCCTAGGGTTGGGAACCCTAGGGGGGAGTTCCCCCTTGCCTTGGGGGGCAAGGCAACCCCTTCCCCCTTGGCCGCCGCCCCCCCCCTTGGAGATCCCATCTCCAAGGGCTGCGCACCCCCCTTGGGGGCCTATATAAAGGGGGGGAGGGAGGGCAGCACACTACAGCCTTTGGCGCCTCCCTCCTCCCCTGCAACACCTCTCTCTCGCGCGCAGAAGCTCGGCGAAGCCTTGCCGGAGAGCCGCTACATCCACCACCACGCCGTCGTGCTGTTGGATCTCCATCAACCTCTCCTCCCCCCTTGCTGGATCAAGAAAGGAGGAGACGTCGCTGCACCGTACGTGTGTTGAACGCGGAGGTGCCGTCCGTTCGGCACTCGGTCATCGGTGATTTGGATCACGGCGAGTACGACTCCGTCATCCACGTTCATTGGAACGCTTCCGCTCGCGATCTACAAGGGTATGTAGATCCACTCCTTTCCCCTCATTGCTAGTAGACTCCATAGATGCATCTTGGTGAGCGTAGGAAAATTTTAAAATTATGCTACGATTCCCAACAGTGGCATCATGAGCCAGGCCTATGCGTAGTTACTATGCACGAGTAGAACACAAAGAAGTTGTGGGCGTTGATGTTGCCAATTCTTCTTGCCGCTACTAGTCGTTTCTTGTTTCGGCGGCATTGTAGGATGAAGCGGCCCGGACCGACCTTACACGTACGCTTACGTGAGACAGGTTCCACCGACTGACATGCACTAGTTGCATAAGGTGGCTAGCGGGTGTCTGTCTCTCCTACTTTAGTCGGAACGGATTCGATGAAAAGGGTCCTTATGAAGGGTAAATAGAAATTGGCAAATCACGTTGTGGTCATACGTAGGTAAGAAATCGTTCTTGCTAGAAACCTACAAACCACGTAAAAACTTGCAACAACAATTAGAGGACGTCTAACTTGTTTTTGCAGCAAGTGATATATGTGATATGATATGGCCAGAAGATGTGATGAATGATATATGTGATGTATGAGATTGATCATATTCTTGTAATAGGAATCACGACTTGCATGTCGATGAGTATGACAACCGGCAGGAGCCATAGGAGTTGTCTTTATTATTTTGCATGACCTGCGAGTCATTGAATAACGCCATGTAATTTACTTTACTTTGTTGCTAAACGGTTAGCCATAGAAGTAGAAGTAATCGTTGGCGTGACAACTTCATGAAGACACAATGATGGAGATCATGGTGTCATGCCGGTGACGAAGATGATCATGGTGCCCCGAAGATGGAGATCAAAGGAGCATGATGATATTGGCCATATCATGTCACTATTTGATTGCATGTGATGTTTATCATGTTTTTGCATCTTATTTGCTTAGAACGACGGTAGCAAGTAGGATGATCCCTTATAATAATTTCAAGAAAGTGTTCACCCTAACTGTGCACCGTTGCGAAGGTTCGTCGTTTCGAAGCACCACGTGATGATCGGGTGTGATAGATTCTTACGTTCGCATACAACGGGTGTTGACGAGCCTAGCATGTACAGACATGGCCTCGGAACACACGCAATACACTTAGGTTGACTTGACGAGCCTAGCATGTACAGACATGGCCTCGGAACACGGAGGACCGAAAGGTCGAGCATGAGTCGTATAGAAGATACGATCAACATGGAGATGTTCACCGATCTTGACTAGTCCGTCTCACGTGATGATCGGACACGGCCTAGTTGAGTTCGGATCATGTTTCACTTAGATAACTAGAGGGATGTCTATCTGAGTGAGAGTTCATTAGATCATTTGATTATATGAACTTAATTATCATGAACTTAGTCTAAAAATCTTTACACTATGTATTGTAGATCAAATGGCCCACGTTGTCCTCAATTTCAACGCGTTCCTAGAGAAAACCAAGCTGAAAGATGATGGCAGCAACTATACGGACTGGGTCCGGAACCTGAGGCTCATCCTCATAGTTGCCAAGAAAGATTATGTCTTAGAAGCACCGCTAGGTGAAGCACCAATCCCTGAGAACCAAGACGTTATGAACGCTTGGCAGCAGCGTGCTGATGATTACTCCCTCGTTCAGTGCGGCATGCTTTACAGCTTAGAACCGGGTCTCCAAAAGCGTTTTGAGAAACATGGAGCATATGAGATGTTCGAGGAGCTGAAACTGGTTTTTCAAGCTCATGCCCGGGTCGAGAGATATGATGTCTCCGACAAGTTCTTCAGCTGTAAAATGGAGGAGAACAGTTCTGTTAGTGAGCACATACTCAGAATGTCTGGGTTGCACAACCGCTTGTCTCAGCTGGGAGTTAATCTCCTGGATGACACGGTCATTGACAGAATCCTCCAGTCGCTTCCACCAAGCTACAAGAGCTTTGTGATGAACTACAATATGCAGGGGATGGAAAAGACCATTCCCGAGGTGTATTCAATGCTGAAATCAGCTGAGGTAGAGATCAGAAAAGAACATCAAGTGTTGATGGTGAATAAAACCACTAAGTTCAAGAAGGGCAAGGGTAAGAAGAACTTCAAGAAGGACGGCAAGGCGGTTGCCACGCCCGGTAAGCCAGTTACCGGGAAGAAGTCAAAGAATGGACCCAAGCCCGAGACTGAGTGCTTTTATTGCAAGGGAAGTGGTCACTGGAAGCGGAACTGCCCCAAATATTTAGCGGACAAGAAGAAGGCCGGCACACCCAAGGTATATGTGATATACAAGTAATTGATGTGTACCTTACCAGTACTCGTAGTAGCTCCTGGGTATTTGATACCGGTGCGGTTGCTCATATTTGTAACTCAAATCAGGAACTACGGAATAAACGGAGACTGGCAAAAGACGAGGTGACGATGCGCGTCGGGAATGGTTCCAAGGTCGATGTGATCGCCGTCGGCACGCTACCTCTGCATCTACCCACGGGATTAGTTATAAACCTCAATAATTGTTATTTAGTGCCAGCTTTGAGCATGAACATTGTATCTGGATCTCGTTTAATTCGAGATGGCTACTCATTTAAATCTGAGAATAATGGTTGTTCTATTTATTTGAGAGATATGTTTTATGGTCATGCCCCGCTGGTCAATGGTTTATTCTTGATGAATCTCGAACGTGATGCTACACATGTTCATAGTGTGAATACCAAAGATGTAAAGTTGATAACGATAGTCCCACATACTTGTGGCACTGCCGCCTTGGTCACATTGGTGTCAAGCGCATGAAGAAGCTCCATGCAGATGGACTTTTGGAGTCTCTTGATTACGAATCATTTGACACGTGCGAACCATGCCTCATGGGTAAGATGACCAAGACTCCGTTCTCCGGAACAATGGAGCGAGCAACCAACTTATTGGAAATCATACATACCGATGTGTGCGGTCCAATGAGTGTTGAGGCTCGCGGAGGATATCGTTATGTTCTCACTCTCACTGATGATTTAAGTAGATATGGGTATGTCTACCTAATGAAACACAAGTCTGAAACCTTTGAAAAGTTCAAGGAATTTCAGAGTGAGGTTGAGAATCAACGTGACAGGAAAATAAAATTCTTACGATCAGATCGTGGTGGAGAATATTTAAGTCACGAATTTGGTACACACTTAAGGAAATGTGGAATAGTTTCACAACTCACGCCGCCTGGAACACCTCAGAGAAATGGTGTGTCCGAACGTCGTAATCGCACTCTATTAGATATGGTGCGATCTATGATGTCTCTTACCGATTTACCGCTCTCATTTTGGGGTTATGCTTTAGAGACTGCCGCATTCACTTTAAATAGGGCACCGTCTAAATCCGTTGAGGCGACACCGTATGAATTATGGTTTGGGAAGAAACCTAAGCTGTCGTTTCTAAAAGTTTGGGGATGCGATGCTTATGTCAAGAAACTTCAACCTGAAAAGCTCGAACCCAAATCGGAAAAATGCGTCTTCATAGGATACCCTAAGGAAACTATTGGGTACACCTTCTACCTCAGATCCGAAGGCAAGATCTTCGTTGCCAAGAACGGGTCCTTTCTAGAGAAGGAGTTTCTCTCGAAAGAATTGAGTGGGAGGAAAGTGGAACTTGATGAGGTGATAGTCACCCCTTCCGAGTCGGAAAATAGCGCAGCGCGGGAAAATGTTCCTGTGGTGCCTACACCGACGGGGGAGGAAGTTAATGATGATGATCATGAAGCTTCGGATCAAGTTGCCACTGAACTTCGTAGGTCCACAAGGACACGTTCCGCACCAGAGTGGTACGGCAACCCTGTCCTTGAAATCATGTTGTTAGACAACGGTGAACCTTCGAACTATGAAGAAGCGATGGCGGGCCCGGATTCCGACAAATGGCTAGAAGCCATGAAATCCGAGATAGAATCCATGTATGAAAACAAAGTATGGACTTTGACTGACTTGCCCGATGAGCGGAGAGCCATAGAAAACAAATGGATCTTTAAGAAGAAGACGGACGCAGATGGTAATGTGACCATCTACAAAGCTCGACTTGTCGCTAAGGGTTATCGACAAGTTCAAGGGGTTGACTACGATGAGACTTTCTCACCCGTAGCGAAGCTGAAGTCCGTCCGAATCATGTTAGCAATTGCCGCATACTATGATTATGAGATATGGCAGATGGACGTCAAAACGGCATTCCTTAACGGCTTCCTTAAGGAAGAGTTGTATATGATGCAGCCGGAAGGTTTTGTCGATCCTAAGAATGCTAACAAAGTATGCAAGCTCCAGCGCTCAATCTATGGGCTGGTGCAAGCATCTCGGAGTTGGAACATTCGCTTTGATGAGATGATCAAAGCGTTTGGGTTTACACAGACTTATGGAGAAGCCTGTGTTTACAAGAAAGTGAGTGGGAGCTCTGTAGCATTTGTCATATTATATGTGGATGACATATTATTGATGGGAAATGATATAGAATTCTTGGAAAGTATAAAGGCCTATTTGAATAAATGTTTTTCAATGAAGGACCTTGGAGAAGCTGCTTATATATTAGGCATCAAGATCTATAGAGATAGATCAAGACGCCTCATTGGTCTTTCACAGAGTACATACCTTGACAAGATATTGAAGAAGTTCAGTATGGATCAGTCCAAGAAGGGGTTCTTGCCTGTATTGCAAGGTGTGCAATTGAGCACGGCTCAATGCCCGACCACGGCAGAAGATATAGAAGAGATGAGTGTCATCCCCTATGCCTCGGCCATAGGGTCTATTATGTATGCCATGCTGTGTACCAGACCTGATGTAAACCTTGCCGTAAGTTTGGTAGGAAGGTACCAAAGTAATCCCGGCAAGGAACACTGGACAGCGGTCAAGAATATCCTGAAGTACCTGAAGAGGACTAAGGATATGTTTCTCGTCTATGGAGGTGACGAAGAGCTCGGCGTAAAGGGTTACGTCGACGCTAGCTTCGACACAGATCCGGATGACTCAAAGTCACAGACCGGATACGTGTATATTTTGAATAGAGGAGCAGTAAGCTGGTGCAGTTGCAAGCAAAGCGTCGTGGCGGGATCTACATGTGAAGCGGAATACATGGCAGCCTCGGAGGCAGCACAGGAAGCAGTCTGGATGAAGGAGTTCATTACCGACCTAGGGGTGATTCCCAATGCGTCGGGCCCAATGACTCTCTTATGTGACAACACTGGAGCTATTGCCCTTGCGAAGGAGCCCAGGTTTCACAGGAAGACCAGGCATATCAAGCGTCGCTTCAACTCCATTCGTGAAAGTGTTCAAAATGGAGACATAGATATTT
Source organism: Triticum aestivum (assembly GCF_018294505.1). Classification (NCBI taxonomy): domain Eukaryota; kingdom Viridiplantae; phylum Streptophyta; class Magnoliopsida; order Poales; family Poaceae; genus Triticum; species Triticum aestivum. The sequence continues at coordinate 295,747,939 of NC_057799.1, forward strand.
GTAAAGTACACACGGACCTGAACGTAGCAGATCCGTTGACTAAACCTCTCCCTAGGGCAAAACATGATCAACACCAGGACGCAATGGGTGTTCGATTCATCACAATGTAACTAGATTATTGACTCTAGTGCAAGTGGGAGACTGTTGGAAATATGCCCTAGAGGCAATAATAAATGGTTATTATTATATTTCTGTGTTCATGATAATAGTCTTTTATTCATGCTATAATTGTATTGTCCGGAAATCGTAATACATGTGTGAATAAATAGACCACAACCTGTCCCTAGTAAGCCTCTAGTTGACTAGCTCGTTGATCAACAGATAGTCATGGTTTCCTGACTATGGACATAGGATGTCATTGATAACGGGATCACATCATTAGGAGAATGATGTGATGGACAAGACCCAACTTAAGCATAGCATAAAAGATCGTGTAGTTTCGTTTGCTAGAGCTTTTCCAATGTCAAGTATCTTTTCCTTAGACCATGAGATCGTGCAACTCCCGGATACCGTAGGAGTGCTTTGGGTGTGCCAAACGTCACAACGTAACTGGGTGACTATAAAGGTGCATTACGGGTATCTCCGAAAGTGTCTGTTGGGTTGGCACGGATCGAGACTGGGATTTGTCACTCCGTGTAAACGGAGAGGTATCTCTGGGCCCACTCGGTAATGCATCATCATAATGAGCTCAATGTGACCAAGGCGTTGGTCACGGGATCATGCATTGCGGTACGAGTAAAGAGACTTGCCGGTAACGAGATTGAACAAGGTATTGGGATACCGACGATCGAATCTCGGGCAAGTAACATACCGATTGACAAAGGGAATTGCATACGAATTGATTGAATCCTCGACACCGTGGTTCACCCGATGATATCATCGTGGAACATGTGGGAGCCAACATGGGTATCCAGATCCCGCTGTTGGTTATTGACCGGAGAGGCGTCTCCGTCATGTCTGCATGTCTCCCGAACCCGTAGGGTCTACACACTTAAGGTCCGGTGATGCTAGGGTTGTAGAGATATATGTATGCGGAAACCCGAAAGTTGTTCGGAGTCCCGGATGAGATCCCGGACGTCACGAGAGGTTCCGGAATGGTCCGGAGGTGAAGAATTGTATATAGGAAGTCCAGTTTTGGCCACCGGGAAAGTTTCGGGGGTTATCGGTATTGTACCGGGACCACCGGAAGGGTCCCGGGGGTCCACCGGGTGGGGCCACCTGTCCCGGAGGGCCCCGTGGGCTGAAAGTGGAGGGGAACCAGCCCCTAATGGGCTGGGGCGCCACTTTGGGCCTCCCCCCCATGCGCCTAGGGTTGGGAACCCTAGGGGGGGAGTTCCCCCTTGCCTTGGGGGGCAAGGCAACCCCTTCCCCCCTTGGCCGCCGCCCCCCCCCTTGGAGATCCCATCTCCAAGGGCTGCGCACCCCCCTTGGGGGCCTATATAAAGGGGGGGGAGGGAGGGCAGCACACTACAGCCTTTGGCGCCTCCCTCCTCCCCTGCAACACCTCTCTCTCGCGCGCAGAAGCTCGGCGAAGCCTTGCCGGAGAGCCGCTACATCCACCACCACGCCGTCGTGCTATTGGATCTCCATCAACCTCTCCTCCCCCCTTGCTGGATCAAGAAAGGAGGAGACGTCGCTGCACCGTACGTGTGTTGAACGCGGAGGTGCCATCCGTTCGGCACTCGGTCATCGGTGATTTGGATCACGGCGAGTACGACTCCGTCATCCACGTTCATTGGAACGCTTCCGCTCGCGATCTACAAGGGTATGTAGATCCACTCCTTTCCCCTCGTTGCTAGTAGACTCCATAGATGCATCTTGGTGAGCGTAGGAAAATTTTAAAATTATGCTACGATTCCCAACATCAAGATCATGACATCTCAAGAACACGAGAGAGAGAGAGAGAGAGATTAAACACATAGCTACTGGTACAAACCCTCAACCCCGAGGGTGGACTACTCCCTCCTCATTGTGGTGGCCGCCGGGATGATGAAGATGGCCACCGAAGATAATTCCCCCCTCCGGTAGGGTGCTGGAACGGGGTCTAGATTGGTTTTCGGTGGCTACAGAGCCTTGCGGCGGCGGAACTTCTGATCTAGGTTCACCTCGAGGGTTTTTGGAATATTTGTGAATTTATAGGGTAAAGAGGGGGTGCGGGAGGCCACTGAGGTGGGCATGATACGTCTCCAACGTATCTATAATTTTTGATTGTTCCATGCTATTATATTATCCATCTAGGATGTTTTATATGCATTTATATGCTATTTTATATGATTTTTGGGACTAACCTATTAACCTAGAGCCCGGTGCCACTTTCTGTTTTTTCCTTGTTTTTGAGTATCGCAGAAAAGGAAAACCAAACGGAGTCCAATTGACCTGAAATTCAACGGAGATTGTTTTTGGACCAGAAGAAGCCCACGGAGCACCGGAGATGGGCCAGAAGAGTCCCGAGGCCACCACGAGGGTGGGGGCACGCCCTACCCCCTGGGCATGCCCCCTACCTCGTGGCCGCCTCGGAGACCCCTCTGGCTTGTTCCCGACGCCAACACCTCTTATATATACCCAAACTTCCAGAACATAACCTAGATCGGGAGTTCTGCCGCCACAAGCCGCTGTAGCCACCAAAAACCAATCGGGACTCTGTTCCGGCACCCTGCCGGAGGGGGATTCATCACCGGTGGCCATCTCCATCATCCCAGCGCTCTCCATGACGAGGAGGGAGTAGTTCACCCTCGGGGCTGAGAGTATGTACCAGTAGCTATGTGTTTGATCTCTCTCTCTCTCTCGTGTTCTTGAGGTGGTACAATCTTGATGTATCGCGAGCTTTGCTATTATAGTTGGATCTTATGATGTTTCTCCCCCTCTACTCTCTTATAATGGATTGAGTTTTCCCTTTGAAGTTATCTTATCGGATTGAGTCTTTAAGGGTTTGAGAACACTTGATGTATGTCTTGCATGTGCTTATCTGTGGTGACAATGGGATATCACGTGATCTATTTGATGTATATTTTGGTGATCAACTTGCGGGTTCCGTGACCTCGTGAACTTATGCATAGGGGTTGGCACACGTTTTCGTCTTGACTCTCCGGTAGAAACTTTGGGGCACTCTTTGAAGTACTTTGTGTTGGTTTGAATAGATGAATTTGAGATTGCGTGATGCATATCGTATAATCATACCCACGGATACTTGAGGTGACATTGGAGTAGGTGACATTAGGGTTTTGGTTGATTTGTGTCTTAAGGTGTTATTCTAGTACGAACTCTAGGATAGATTGAACGGAAAGAATAGCTTCATGTTATTTTACTACGGACTCTTGAATAGATCGATCAGAAAGGATAACTTTGAGGTGGTTTCGTACCCTACAATAATCTCTTCGTTTGTTCTCCGCTATTAGTGAACTTGGAGTGACTCTTTGTTGCATGTTGAGGGATAGTTATATGATCCAATTATGTTATTATTGTTGACAGAACTTGCACTACTGAAAGTATGAACCCTAGGCCTTGTTTCAAAGCATTGCAATACCGTTTGTGCTCACTTTTATCATTAGTTACCTTGTTGTTTTTATAATTTCATATTACAAAAACCTATATCTACCATCCATATTGCACTCATATCACCATCTCTTCGCCGAACTAGTGCACCTATACAATTTACCATTGTATTGGGTGTGTTGGTGACACAAGAGACTCTTTGTTATTTGGTTGCAGGGTTGTTTGAGAGAGACCATCTTCAACCTACGCCTCCCACGGATTGATAAACCTTAGGTCATCCACTTGAGGGAAATTTGCTACTGTCTTACAAACCTCTGCACTTGGAGGCCTAACAACGTCTACAAGAAGAAGGTTGCGTAGTAGACGTCAGGGCACAACCCACCTGGGCGCGCCTGGGCCCCCAGGCGCACCCTGGTGGGTTGTGCCCCCCTCGGGGCACCCCCCAGGTGCTTCTTTGGCGCATCCTGGGTGTTCTGGTCCATAAAAAATCTCCAAAAAGTTTCACGGTGTTTGGACTTCGTTTGATATTGATTTCCTGCGATGTAAAAAACAAGCAAAAAATAGCAACTAGCACTGAGCACTGGGTCAATAGGTTAGTCCCAAAAAATGATATAAAGTTGCTATAAAATGATTGTAAAATATCCAAGAATGATAATAAAATAACATGAATACTTCATAAATTATAGATACGTTGGAGACGTATCAGTTCCCTTTCGGAACCACGAGCCTTCTTGAGGGAAGCTCCGGTTTGCAAGAAGCTTACACCAAAGCTTGTCCCAATTCGGCCAAAAAATTACCGCAGCATGTTGGTGCCATGTCATGACACCATGCCAAGTTTCATGATTTTTAGGCGTGTTTTGGATTTACAGGAATTAAAAAACCAAGTTTCTCAATCTTCCGGCCGAGCCACGACGCCCACATGTTTGAATTTCATTTCATTTCTTGCATGGGACCTATAAATTCACCCAAAGACACACATGTGATTTTTCAACAAACTTTGGTGCACTGGAGCATGTGCTTGTAGTTCAAATTTTAATTATGCACATTAAATGCCCAAAAACTCAATTAATGCATAAAAATGCCAGACGAACCCGGAATAATTCCAAATTTAAACACGACACTCATGTACTAGTTGCATGTTCACTGTACGTAAATGTTCTAGTAATTCAAACACCATCCTTTCCCTCCGTAACACCATTTTGTCTTTCAAAACATAATGAAAAAATCAGGTATAACACAAACAGTTTACTTGAAAGAATCATGTGGGATGCGATATAAAATATCTTGGCTCACCGTCTTGTCTGGCTTACGCAGGAAGCTTCATCGTCTACAGTCCACCACCCCCGCTTGAACCACACTTGCGCGCCAGTTTCTCGCGGCACCGAGCGAAATTTTTTTGCCACCGCGGAAATATCTATCTCCCCGCCCCCTCCCTCCCACCAAAAGCCACATTTCGACTATTCCTCCTTGCTTTCCAAGTTCAAACCTTCACTGCTGCTTACTGGCAGCTCAGCCTCCTCGCCGGCTACCCTTCTTTTTGTAGCGCCGCCTCCTCGCCGGCTACCCTTCTTCTTGCAGTGCCTCCTCCTCGCCGACGACCCTTCTTCTTGCAGCACCGCCTACTCGCTGGCGACCCTTCTTCTTGCTGCGGGGCCTCCTTGCCGCCGACCCTTCTTCTTGCTGCGCGGCCTCGTCGATATGGTCAGTAGTCCACACCCCACCAGCACCATCCTCCTCCTTTCCCGTCCCCCATGCCCCGACCGACGACGCTACACCTTCCGCCGAAATCACTGCCCCCCTCCTCCAATTAAGCGTCGCCCACAGCCATTTTGCACGCAGTATAACGTGGAGCTCAATAGCATGCGGTCGCACGTGCGCACGAGGTCGCTATGGCTGCCATGCGTGCCGACCGCCAGATCTTGGAGGAGCACCTCGTCTTCGAGGCCACCGTCGACACAGCCACGTGGTTGTCTACTTTAAAATACAGTTTGTGCTGTTTTCTCGAGGCCACCGCTAGTGCCTTCTAGTGATTTGTCCTCTATAATGTTAATATGCAATCTGATGTTCAGTTAACAGTTTGGTCCTCTGAAATGTAATGTTCAGTTAACACTTTGGTCCAACAATTGCTACATTTTGTAGTACTGTTCTCAAGCATTCTGTGTTTTGTTAACTGTCTTATCTTCTAGTACATGTTTCTATTCTGCAATGTCGTGCTCAGTTAACTATTTTGGTTCATTTGGTCTGCTGTCCATTTAACTGTTTGGTTCAGTTCTGCAATTTGATTTTCATTTGCTGTGGGTACAATTTTGTATTGTTATGCATGTGACACCAATCGAATTTGGCTACTCAATACATATTCTACTGATAGTATGGCAACTCTCAGTTAACCTGATCAAGATCTTTCTTATGTGTGTTGCATGGAAACAATGGGAGACACTGCGGTTTACCATTGAGGTTTGTTCAAGCATGGTCCTTTGGCTAATAGCACATTATTGTGCAGTTGCAGGAATCATTCTAATATTTAGGTTTCTTACAATTTGGTCTTGCACATGTAGGTCCTGCTGTCAGAGGCTTAGACCCACTTTTCGACCCATTTTGCATATGGGAAAATGAGATGTCCATGAATATCAGTCAAGTCAAGAAACTCAGAAAGATTGTTAGGATGAAGAAACTTGCGACAAATAACAGCAAGATCTTTGTTTGCACAATGAAGAAGACATCAGTCAACTATAGGATGGTACTAACTCTTTTACCTTGTTTTTACCCCTTGCGTCATTTCAAAATTTATAATAGCGATTTATGCATATCTTTGTTTTCAGTACTTTTCAAAGCAGTTCACCGATGATTACCTCTCAAACCACCTGCATGGTCAAGAGGCGAGGAAGGTATTCATTCAACACCCACGGTACAATATTGAAGTCTTGCTGAAGAGGACGAAGGTTGGGCGGGCATTATCCATAGACACTGGCCTAAAGTTGCAAGGACATTCAACATCACCGAAGGCTCAATATTTGCCTTCCGCTTCTGCAGTTTCCCAGATGAGATTCATCTGTCTATTTACCGTGTATGATGCTACTTTCCAAAGTTTTTTGATGTTGCATGTGAAACTTGGTGCTGTTGTGTAATGGCGTAACTGAGTGCCAAAGCTATCTGATGTAATTCGATTATGAAATCCTGGTTGCTGTTATACGAATATGAAATATCTGGTGTGTTTTATAAGAAATGTCAATTTGATTAGTACATGGATTATCAATAATAGGCTAATTACCCTGCTTATTGGGGTTTTCTATTGCAGACGGTTACTCAGACAGCACCGTGGGCGATGAACTCAAACAACCCGCACGGTTTCTAGAAAGTATGCGTGTTCGATCAACTAACAATCACACACGGCTTCCGGTAGCGAACTGTTTGCATTAGGCCACCTTGCACAAACGTTTCCACACAAAGAACTGTGTGTGATATACATACGAATGAAATGATTTCAGGGATTCACCGTGTGGGATGTACATACGAACGGAAACAATTGGGTTTTGATGCCCCGCCAGATCACACACGAGCTCATTTTGCCCCAGTCAGTGAGCCAGGAGGGCCTATCCCCGACGTTTTCTGGGTCGTGTGTGAAGGACCCCCTATCGCCCACACTCACTTGGCGACGGTTTCAAACGCCGTCACGGAAAGGGGTTAAAAACCGTTTGTATAACACCGACGCGTACCAGTGGATGTTCTTACTTGAACAAGCCTCCCACTTATGATTACCCCCTCTCGCAAGCATCCGCAACTATGAAAAAAGAATTAAGAATAATCTAACCATAGCATGAAACATATGGATCCAAATCAGCCCCTTACGGAATATTGCATAAACTGGGATTTAAGCTTCTGTCACTCTAGTAACCCATCATCTAATTACTACACTGGTAGAAAAAGGGCCTTTAGTCCCGGTTCATAAGGGCCTTTAGTCCCGGTTCTGGAACCAGGACTAAAGGGTCGTTACCAAAGCCTCCCCCTTTAGTCCCGGTTCTTACACGAACCGGGACTAAAGGCCCTCCACGTGGCCGCTGCCTGGAGGTCCACCTTTAGTCCCGGTTGGTAACACCAACCGGTACTAAAGAAAATTTTATGATTTTTTTTGAAAAAAAATTTGAGTTTTTTTTATTTTCAAATTTCTGAATTATTTTAACCTCTAATCTCTAATCACCCCTCATCACTGCTCAATTTAACCTCTAATCTCTAATCACCCCTCATCATTCCAAATCACCTAACTTCCCGGACAGTCACCCATCCTCTCACTACTCCAGCCTGAGCATGCTTAACTTCCGGGTTCTATTCTCACTCGTTTCCAAGTCTGCACTTGTTGTTTTCCTGACAATAGTAAGATGTCAATCATATTAACCCTCAGGAATTTAGCTTGAGCATGAAGTCACACATTTCACTGTTTGAGTTTGAAACTATTGTTCTAAAAAACAATAATTATTTAGTAACACTAATATTTCTTGAATAAGTAGTTTGACCATAATTTGACCAGATTTCAAAAAAACTGAAATAATTATTTAGTAACACTAATATTTCTTGAATAATTAGTTTGACCACAGTTTGACCAGATTTGACCAAAATTCAAAAAAACTAAAATAATTATTTAGTAACACTAATATTCTTGAATAATTATTTAGTAACACTAATACTTCTTGAATAAGTAGTTTGACCATAGTTTGACCAGATTTAACAAAAATTCAAAAAAAAACAGAAATTTGAGCATAACTTTTTTTCCTTTTAGAATTTGAGAATTCTAAAAATTTGCGAACAGGCCATAGGTTGTCAAAATCGGATGCGGATTTTCGTGCTGAACATTTTGATATATTATACGTTTTTTTACATCGTATGCAAAAGTTATAGCCGTTTTACATTTTCCCTACACTTTTTGCAAAACATGTCCAAATTTAAGTTTTTAAATTTTCCTAACTAGTACATGTAGTAACATAACTACATCTGGAAGGATTTTAATTTTTGAAGTTTTTATCATTTTCTTTTGCTTTTTACAAAACTGAAAAGGCGATCCAGGGGGTAGAGTTTGAAAATGGGACCTTTAGTACCGGTTCGTGCCATGAACCGGTACTAATGCCTCAAACACCATTAGTACCGGTTGTGGCTCGAACCGAGACTAAAGGTCTAACCTTTAGTACCGGTTGGTGCCACAAGCCGGTACTAATGGGCATCGCACCCTTTAGTCCCGGTTCGTGGCACCAACCGAGACTAAAGGTCCCATTTGAACCGGGACTAATGCCTGTACGGTGCCCTAGCCGCTCGAACCGGGACCGGTTCGTAATGCAACCGGGATTAATGCTCTTTTCTGGCCGAACCAAAGCCCTGTTTTCTACTAGTGCTACTCCATAATGCATTCCCTTAGGACCAAAGATGGTGAAGTGTCACGTAGTCGACGTTCACATAACACCACTAAGGGAAACAACAACATACATATCATCAAAATACCGAATGAATACCAAATCCACATGATTACTTATGACAAGACTTCTCCCATGTCCTCAAGAACAAACATAAATACTCACAAAACATATTTATATTCAAGATCAGAGGGGGATTGAACAGCATAATGGATCTGAACATATGATCTTCCATCGTATAAACCAACAAGCATCAATTACAAGATGTAATCAACACTACTAGCAACCCACAAGTACCAATCTGAGGTTTTGAGACAAAGATTGAGTACAAGAAATGAACCAGGGTTTGAGATGATATGGTGCTAGTAAAGATGTTGACGAAGATTGGTCCTCCCATTGTGAGAGGATCGTTGGTGATGACGATGACTTCGATTCCCCCTCCCAAAGGGATGTTTTCCCGGCGGAATTGCTCCGCCGGAGAGCAAAAGTGCTCCTGCCCAAGTTCCGCCTCTAGAGCGACGCTTCATCCCGAAATCTTTCTTCTGAGTTTTTTTCTAAGGTAAATGGCATCATATAGGTGAAGATGGGCCCCGGAGGCTGCCAGGATCACCAGAAGCTTAGAGGCGCGCCCAGGGAGGCGTCCCCAGGCTTATGGCTGCCTAGTGGGTCCTCCTCTGGTACTTCTTTCGCCAATAATTTTAATACATTCCAAAACAATTCTTCGTCAATTTTTAGCTCATTTGGAGATGTTCAAAAAATGCCTCCAATATAGCCCTTTCCGGTCCAGAATTCCAGCTGCCGGCAATCTCCCTCTTTATGTGAAACTTATAAAATAAGAGAGAAAGGCATAAGAATTGTATTATAAAGTGAAACAACAGTCCATAATGTAATAAATATCAACATAAAATCATGATGCAAAATTGACGTATCATAACTCAATCGCCAATGCGAAGATACTCGTCGGCATAGTCAACCGGAATACCATATGCAATCACACGCATAGCCGTAGAGAGTTTTTTATAGGCGCTAAAACCCAACAAGCCCGCGGTGTTTCTCCTTTTGAGTAAAAAATCAGCAATTTGCATCACAAGCTTGCACAATTTTTACGAAGAGTGATCGGCGCATTTGATACCTTCTCTGAAAGAGGTGCAGCGGATAGGTTGGATTGCCCGCGAAGTAGTCTTGCATCAACATCATATTCCCGAGATGGCGGTTGCGAGGGATGCAAAGACGACCGATGGTCAAACCTCGCCGTTTCTTGCGGTTTCGATCCTCCACCTCCTTCACGGCCAGGACCACCACGGCCATCTGCTGACATGGCACTCGAGCATCGATTCCACGTCTGAGTCGTCGGACGAGGACGAATCCTTGAGCAAAAATTGCTCGCACGGGCTCAAATCCATCTAAAAAAACCGCATCGAAGCTCGCATCAACGAATTTTTTGCGGCAGAGCTATAACGGGAAGGAAAGGGGCTCACCGGGGCGGCGGCGATCGGTGGTGGCTCGGCCAATCCGGGGAGGGGAACGACCGGTGTCGGCTCGGCAAATCCAGGGCGAGCGGCGGCTCGAGGCAGTCGATCCGGGGCGGCGGTGGCGTCGTAGTGGCTCGGCTCGTCGGATCCGGGCCGGGCGGCGCGATTCCGCTGGCGGGAATGGCCGGAATCGCAGGCGACGGGTGGCGGCGACGGTGGCGGGCGGTCGCGGGAGGAGATGTGGGGAGCGCGCGCACTGGAATGTCCCTCCCACCAACCGCTTTCGCCGGATACATGGCACCAAGGGAGGGTTGTGTTTTCACGGGTCGGAGGAAGGAATTTTACCGCGTCCCTCAATTTTTTTACGGGTCAGACGCTTATAAGGTTTTCACTTTTTCGCTCAAAACCGTAAACTGGAGATTATTTTACGGTCAGCGATTTAAAAGTCTGATAGAAATGCTCTAAAAACCGGCAAACTCGTCCACGGCTCACTTTTTCTCCTGAGATCACCACGTATCTCTATCTCATCGCTCTCTCTCCCCACCTCAGAGAGAGAGACCACGCACGCCAGGAAACCAAAGAGAGAGAAACGAGAGAGGGCGGTTCCTCCCCCTCCTGCGCCCGAACTAACCGGAGCATATTCCACGCCGGGATCCCCTCCCTCCCTCCCTCCCACATAAACGCAGCCCTCCCTGGGAGAGAGAGAGAGAGAGGACATAGGACAGCATGTGTTCTTGACGGGGAGTCCAATCCAATCCAATCCAAGGTCAGTTGTGGATTCTTCCATTTCCATTCTCCGTCATTGGATTCTCGTGTATGAGGCATGGGTTGGATCTCGTTTCTGTGGTGCTATGCGCGATTTCGTTTGGTCGTAGATCCGTTTGTTGGGAGTAGACAAGGATGCCCCCGGCGGTTGCTCGGCGCAATGCCTGTCCGCTCCGGTTGTTTGATCCGACTTGTGCGCCAGTATTTGCAGCGGGTAATGCTTGGTTTTTGATCGGTTACTCTTATTGTTTCTGTACGAAATGATGGATTTCATTTTAGATTCGTACGGGTGTAATTGCTGTTGATTTGTTTCCAGTGAGAATTCCCGTCTAGCTCTCTAACAAATCACGTATTTTTGGGAGAAGTTTGATGGCTTCCGCTTCGTTTGGTGCATGTTGATATGTTTCTCTTATTACTTTCTTGTGTGTGTGTTTCCTGTTAGTTTTTGCTTGACTCTCTCAGGCAATGCAAAATCATCTGCTGTTCCTCGTGGTTGGAATATCCTTTTCTGTGTGGATCACATTTTTGTTTTGCTTTTCTGCCGTTGATCAATTGCTACACCGTTTATATATTTTAGCCGGTCATTCCAAAAAATGATCGAACATTACTTAGACTTGCTAATTGTGTGGAACCAGGTACCTGAAATATAATCTATACCTTACGGCCTGTGAGACAGATTATTTTTGTTAATTGCTTGTGCAGTGTATACAATTTTTTTGTCTGGATCATTGTTACTACCTGAAGTCTAAATCAATATACTCTTATAGGTATATAAACTGGCATCTTCCTTTTCTTGTTCAGTATGAAGCTCAGTTTTGAGTTTTTGGTTTCTATGCTTATCTTGAAAAAATAAGTTCTCTGCCACATAATAGTGGACAGTCTGTTGCTTTGTTTGGTAAATCAGATCATTACACAACCTGGTAACATATTTGTTTGCAACTTGATTAAGAAAAAAACATATGGCCAAAAAGTAGCTCTAGTGTTCTACCATACGAAATATGACAGAGGAACTCAAAAATAGCCACCTGGTCACCTGTAGGTTGAGAAATCTATGTGCTAGATTGTAATTTTACTATGATGTGATGATCATTTTCTATATCGTGTTAGCTACATATTTTCCAAGTTTTTTTTGGCCGGCTGACTTCTCTAATACATATATAAGTTCGCATATGCCCAAGTAGTCCTGCTATTGCACTCTAGACTTTAACGCAAATGCCTTTTTGATGCTGGCCTCTTTTTCATCAAACATTGGTTAGAATTGCTAGTTAGCAATCTCACTCACTATTATTTTGGCTGTTTGCTAATATTTATTCTACTAATCGATGCCATTTTTAAACCCGTCTTGTATCTTAATTAGCCCATTTTATCATTTGACTGATCTACTGTCGATAGTTTCTGCATTATGTCCTTCTACTAATTTATATTCATTTTACTATGCAGGTTGATCTCTATTCTATGGATGCATCTTTATCTAGCATCCCATTTGGACATGGAATAGCATCCTAACCTCATGGAACTCTAATAAAATAATTGGGCTCAGGATGAAGATCTAGTGCCATGCTGTCCTATGTTACTTGGCTAGTTTAGGATAGCAGTCTTAGAGAGTGGAGATGATAATCATCCAAGCTTTCTGCCAGTTCTCCTTGCAGAGATAAAACTGTAACGATACTAGACTTTTTCTTTAGGATTAAGATTAACTTACTACCGATTAGTCAAACGGTACCAAAATAGTGTTGCTGCTGTGGAAAATACCTGTGGCATGCAAGCAGTTCAGCAGTGGACCTGCCTTTCTAGGTACCATGACATTTTAAACTAAACAAATGTCATTTTCTGATATTGTTGTGACGGAGTACTGATTTGTCTCAATAACCCCATAGATACTTGTGCAATTGAGAAGTGCCATGGAGCCTTTAGTATCTCTGCCAGGCGCACTGAAGCAAGCTGGCACACGCAGACCTTGTACTGGATGCTCTGTGAAGGATTTGTGTCTTGTTTCAAAACAAGGGTCAATAGCTGAAGTGGAATCTGCTTTGGCCTTGATAAAAAAGAACGGTGGAAGCATTGACGGTAGAAATGCATTTGGCCTTGGTGCCCTCCACCTTGCAACATGGAGAAATCACCTTCCAATCGTCAGGCGGCTCCTAGATGCTGGTGCTAATCCAGATGCAAGGGTATGCACCACCTTTGTCTTCATTTATAAATTTTCTTATTGTCTCCTTTTCATTAAAGCACTATGCCTCCATTTATCGAACTGCTGGGTTGCTATTGGGCATTCTACAAATTATATGCATTGGCAGAGTAAAGCTTGTATCCAGATACCAAAGGCAAATCGTAAAATATGTTCTTCATTGAGAAAAACATATCCTTAAACGCCCACATTGGTGTGAATTTGAAGTATATAATCTGTTTGCTCTTTACTTGCTAAATGCAATTTTGTTCCATTATTAAGTATCACACTATTTTTTGTAAATTCCCACCAAATTCCATTTTTGCAGGATGGAGAATCCGGTTGGAGCAGCCTTCACAGAGCACTTCATTTTGGCCACTTGTGCATTGCTGGTGTTCTTCTACAGTTTGGTGCATCCCTCAATTTGGAGGACACCAAGGGTCGTACACCTATTGATCTTCTCTCTGGCCCTGTATCACAGACTAATGGGGATTCTCCCAATTCAGGTAGCATGCCTCTCTTCTGTTTCGGGAGACAGTTAATTTGTCTCTAATTGTGTTCAGTGCTTTGGTACTGGTGTGATTATGACCTTCTGGAAATTTCTTTAGGATGCGCTTACAAATCCTCCTTCCTTTTTCCATTTTAGTTGCAACGGAAGTCTTCAGTTGGGGAAGTGGAACAAACTATCAACTGGGAACTGGCAATGCCCACATACAAAAACTACCTTGCAAAGTAGATGCCTTGCATGGGTCATACATCAAAACTGTTGCTGCATCAAAGTTCCATAGTGTAGCAGTCAGTTCTGATGGTGAATTATACACTTGGGGATTTGGTCGAGGTGGTCGTCTTGGACATCCGGATATTCAGAGGTAAGCAGTCATGCAGTATCTAATAAAACACTTTTTGTAGAAAGGTTGAAAATGGTTATCTCCACATGACTTTGTGGTAAGTTCTTTGCAGAGAATGCACAAACCTCAAAACACAAGCGCTTATTTGTTCTAGAATTTTCCATACTTTAACCCTCTTAACTTTTTTCTTCTAAATGAGTCACCATTCCTTTCTACCTGATGGTCTACGATTAACTTCAAATTATAAGCACTTCTCATTTGTTTTAGACCCTTCCGTACTTTAGTTCCCCAAAGTGATTTCTTCTAAACAAATTGCCATTCAATTTTGTTTTATGATTTTATAATTCAAGGCTATGTCACCTTCATAAAGTCTGTTTGGCTTTGAAGATACAACACTAACTACTCAAAACTGCAGTACAAGATGATTAAAAATAAATGTGCTGGATATATTTCACATCAGTTTTGTGTAGTATATACCATGCAGTCTTTCGATTATTTTGTAGCTATAATTTGATTTCCAATGTGATGAACTACGAGAATTAAATCTACATCATATACGTCATGCATATATGACTCCAAACTTACATGTAGTGTGGTATGTCGATATTCGTTCGTACTTCGGTTATCTAAGCTCCCACATGCAATGCACATGTACCTTACTAGTATATTCAAATGTGCCAATGAAGCGTAAAGTTGCTAACATTTTTCAACAGTAGTTGAGCACTAATGTCTCGGGCCTTTCAGTGTTAAAAGTCTCATTTCTCATGCTATTGGTAAAATTTATTTTGTGTTGCTACAACTACCATTTTATTGCAGTGGCCAGACGACAGCTGTGATTACCCCTCGCCAAGTGACAGTTGGATTAGGCCGTAAAAAGGTGAATGTTGTGGCTGCTGCGAAACATCACACAGTGATTGCTACATCAGCTGGGGAATTGTTTACCTGGGGATCAAACAGAGGTATGTGTGAATGCGTATGTGTCTCCAGCAACATATTTCTAAAATTTACAGTGTGCTTATGGCCTATAACAAAATGCTATGGACGATGCAGAGGGTCAGCTTGGTTACCCTTCTGTCGATACCCAACCAACACCAAGGCGTGTTAGTTCACTCAAGCAAAGGATAATTGCAGTAGCCGCTGCAAACAAGCACTCAGCAGCAGTTGCCGATACTGGCGAAGTGTTCACATGGGGTTCCAATAAGGAGGGCCAGCTAGGCTATGGCACTTCAAACTCGGCATCCAATTGCATTCCAAGAATGGTAGAGTATTTGAAAGGAAAAGTATTTAACGGTGTATCTGCAGCAAAATATCATACGTTAGTGTTTGGGGCTGATGGTGAGGTAAGTTAAAATCGGTTCGAATAACACCAAGAAAATTAACAGACCTCAGACCTGCTGATGTCACCCTCTATTGCAGGTGTTCACTTGGGGTCATCGCCTCGTGACCCCTCGCCGTGTTGTAATAGCTAGATGTCTTAAGAAGGGTGGAAATGCAAACGTGAAGTTTCATCGTATGGAGCGACTTCAGGTGATCTCTGTGGCAGCTGGAGTGATGCACAGTACTGCTCTAACAGCTGATGGTGCTATTTTTTACTGGAATTCATCGGATCTGGACTTAAGATGTCAACAGGTTCGGTTATTACATCTCACAAGGTCATCTTTCAAGCTATGTTATGTGTTTCATGCTTACATTTAAACTGTTTCTGCACAGATATTCTCTATGTGTGGACGGAATGTAGTGAGCATCTCAGCTGGAAAGTACTGGACTGCACTGGCTACATCAACTGGTGATGTTTTCATGTGTGATGCAAAGAAACGTAAGGATGAAACTCCAGTATTTACTCGAGTGAATGGTGTTAAGCGAGCATCATCAGTTTGTGTTGGTGAAACACATATGCTTGTGCTTTCTAGTATTTACCATCCTGAGTATCCACCCAAACCCAAAATCCAAAGCAAAAAGCCCTCATCAG
The DNA here is from genome assembly GCF_018294505.1 of Triticum aestivum. Lineage (NCBI taxonomy): Eukaryota > Viridiplantae > Streptophyta > Magnoliopsida > Poales > Poaceae > Triticum > Triticum aestivum. The sequence continues at coordinate 295,764,048 of NC_057799.1, forward strand.
AATGGAGTGGTGTGATGGAAGAGTTGGATGAAGACATATTGTTTACTGATGTCCAGCCTGAAACTGATCTATCTGTAACCAACAGTGAAATGAGCAAAGGCATACCCAGTCTGAAGAGCCTCTGTGAGAAAGTTGCAATTCAGCATATAATGGAGCCAAAGAATGCTATACAACTTCTTGAAGTTGCTGATTCCTTGGAAGCCAAAGAGCTCAAGAAGCACTGTGAGGTAATACATCGGTGTGCTGCAGCTTACATGCATTATACAGTTGTTACCACATACTGATATGCATTCATCCTTTGTCCATGCCTAATTAATTTTCATATAGTGATTTCTGGTACTCTGCTGTGCAATGCGATGCAGGATACAGCTATTCGCAACCTTGATTACATCTTCACAGTGGCAGCTCCTTCAATTATGAATGCTTCTCCTGAAATTCTTGCAAATTTAGAGAGATTGCTGGATGAAAAATCCTCGGAGCCCTGGAGTCACCGCCGTCTTCCCACAATGACAGCTACTTATCCTGCTGTCATTGATAGCGATGCAGAGGGAGATAATGCAGGAGGATTCCCTAGGCTCAGGGACAGTCAGAAGCCTGCATCAAAGTTGTATGGAATGTCAGGTTATGGTAACTTCCTTCAGAAAGAAAGCAATGCTGAGCAAGCTGTCTCCAAACAGATCAGGGCAATTCGCAAGAAACTGCAGCAGATTGAGATGCTCGAGGCTAAACAACTGGATGGTCATCAGCTTGATGATCAACAGCTAGCAAAGCTCGAGTCTAGGGCTTCCCTCGAAAGTGAACTTGCAGAGCTTGGCTTTCCAACAGAAGCATTTTCAAGACCTTCAGTTTATGTGCCAAACAAAAAATCTGAGGGTTCTAAGAAACAGAAGAAGAAATTCAAGCAGGCAGCACAATCTGATATTACCTCTCTAAAGCATGAGGACAAGGAGCAAAACCACAATAAGGAGCTTCCAGAAGTGTTACCAACCCATGGCTCTTCAGAAAAGGTTTGCGCTCTTCTATCTTATGATACCGATAAGGTTCATTTTCTTTGGTTCTTTCCGTGTTGGTCTCAGTCTCATGCCTGTATTCCTAGCCAGTGAAAAATCTTCTACCCATCTTAAAGACCATACGGTCGAAAATAAAAGGATTGCTGTCCTACATTCGAAATTTTGATTTCTGTGGAAGTGTCACCTACACTTTCATCTCTATTCATCTATAATTCAATATTTAGTTCTTCTCTATATCATTTTGTAACTAGTCCACAAAAATGAGAAAATTCCAACAACCTCCAACTTCGGGTTTTGGAAAAAATCTGGCTGCACCGGCCTTACTGGTGACCAGTGGTATAATTTTGGAATGGTCGTGTTTATCCGTGACCCGAGCTACTAGCAGTTTTTTTATGTATGCTTGGCTGTGTCTTGGTGAGTTTGTTTGACTAAGTTTTGCACCTTTACTTTTCTCGATACCTAGTGGTGAGAGGCCATGCGAAACTTTATTCTTCTGGTACCTGTTCTGAGTGTTGCTTCCGTGGGAGGCTAAGTATTTGATAAGGCAGAATATCTTGTTTCTTTCTTTGAAGAGTTTTAATTCCAATTTTTACCCCTAAGTTTCAGATTTTTGACAGATTATACCCCATCTAACAGAAATTCTCGTCGCCCCACATTTCAGCGCTGACTTGGATGCCACATAGACTGATTAATCTGGCCAACTGGTTTTCTTAGGTCTGGTTTGTTTTGGTTTGTCCAACCACACTAACACATGCACGAACACAAGGTCCTCCACGCTGTACCTCGCGCCCTTCCCCAGAAACATCTGTCGGTTTGGCTCACCCCCAGTGCCCACCGCCGATGACCCGGGTGTGCCAGTGCTTTGGCAAGGATGCCATGCCTGCGGCGCCATCATCGCTGGATGCCGGCGGAGCACCTCTTTCTTGAGCCGCCGCCACAGCTGTGCCCTTTGGTCCCTCGTACGTGCCGTGTTGCTGCCGCCGGGACCTGTTGTAGTAAAACACGATGTCGGCCAGCTGGAGCAGTGCAAAGACCACAACTCTCACGACAATGCCAGCGACGCCGTGCCAGAGAGCTTGCCCTTCTTGTTGTTCCCAGGCACGTTGTACTCGGGCTCATCTCGGGTGCTGGCGATGGGGACGGGAAGAAGGGGCTCCCACTGGAGGTTTACCTGCAAAGGCGTTGGCCGGAAAGCGGTGTGAGGGCCTACAGGATGGAGACGCTGAAAAGGTGGTTCCTGTCCAGCCACAACACCACAACACGCACAGTGAGGCGAGGCTACTAAGGCCATGTTCAGTGCATGGGAGCAGAGCGGAGGCCACCACCCAGATCTGGTGAGGTTTGGTTCCCCCTCCTATCTGCCCAGATCACCAGCTTCGGCGGCTGTTGCAGTCGATTCGACCCCCTTTGGAGGCAGATGCACTTGATCCAGGACGTGGCAGCCTACGATGGCGGTCTCTGGTGGTGAGAAGTGTGGTGGCATCCGGTGGCGACTCTGCGTCGTAGTCCACTGCGTGTCCTACTCCCCATCGTGAGCGGAGGCTGAGTGCCGCCTCCCGCAGCTCCCTGGTGGTGTGGCCGTATCTCCGTCCTCGGCGCCACCTCTGAGTGGCTTTACAGACGGTGTCGCCGTCTTGACTGTGGCTCCGTCCTCCACAACGCAGGCATAACTGGCTGTGCCTTGTCTCCATCCCCAGCCTCCATTGCATCGATATCGCCGCTCCCACGGCACGGAGCTCGTGAGGCGGCCTGGCTCTGATTATGGGCAACATCCTGGTGATCTGGCCTGAGTGTTATCGGCAAGAACGCCACCTACTTTGAGGTCACCAGGCCCGTGAACCTGTTCACCGGCTTGTCGGACGGTGGGTACCGCAGGTGCCGGCGGAGCGGCATCGGGGACTTGCCTTTGCTGCTGGAGAACCTCAAGATCCCGACGCCAGACTTCATGATTGACGGGTCGTACCCTTCCCTCTCACTGCGGCTGGACCATGGTCATGACGCCATCAAAAATCAGAAGGGGTAAAAACTGACAAATGATTGTTACATGGAGTAAAATTGAGGATTTTTTCTTAAATGGGGTAAAACATGTCACAAACATAATTTGATCCTATTTATGTAGGCATTTCTTTATAATTTCTTTGCTTTAATCATCGTTTTGTTCATTATGGATGTGTTCTTTTATTTATCTATTATGTTAAAGGAAGCAACAGTATTAATAAATTTATATATTCAAGCAGGAACCAGTCAAACCATCTGATGATGGCACTTCGAGTAACACAAAAGCCATCTTTTGTCCATTAGGGGACAAAGCTTCCCGGCCAACTTCATCAAAGAAGAAGAACAAGAAAGGCGGCTTGTCATTGTTTTTGAGTGGTGCTCTTGATGACACCTCAAAGCTAAGCTTGCCTACTCCTGCTGTGCCTGTGACACCAAAGCAAGAAGGACCTGCCTGGGGTGGAGCTAAGATAACGAAGGGACCTGCTTCCCTTCGTGATATTCAAAGCGAGCAGAGGTCGAAAACGAACGAGCTGATGACGACGAAAGCAAAAGACCGCCACGAGGATTCACCTGACAGTGCTGGGCTTTTGCGGCTTTCTTCATTTATGCCTGATGCGTGTTCAAGTCCAATATCTGTTACACCTGCTCGTGCTGTTCTTGCTCACGAAGGGGATAAGAGCACACCTCCTTGGTCATCTTCAGCTACCTCACCCAACCTATCACGACCTTCACTCAGGGACATACAGATGCAGCAGGTTGACTTCATGTTACCAAATGTTAAATTGATGCGTATTTTCTTACAGCAATATAACAAAGTGCAGCCTCTGATTGAAACCAACTGACTTTTGAGCAGGAGAAACGGCATCACAGCGTTGTCTCCCACAGTCCGAAAACCCGGACATCAGGCTTTGCCATACCATCCCTGGGCGCAGCGCCAGAGGTTGTTGGCGTGAAGGACAACGTTCCCAACCGCTGGTTTAAGCCAGAGACTGACACCCCGTCCTCCATCCGCTCGATCCAGATTGAGGAACAAGCGATGAAGGACTTCAAGCGTTTTTACACCACCGTGAGGATCATGAAGCCACAGGTCTAGGATGAGCTGCCGCAGCCTGGCCTCAATCCCGGAAGAGTTAGTCATCTTGTTTAGGCTCAGGCTCACCCTCCCGTTGCAATGTACATTCAAGTGTACAGTCAGTTTCTGTTAACTGTAGGTTCCTTGTGTCGAATAAAGTTCAAAGCTTCTCCTGGCTTTCATTTTTTGCCCTGCTTTTTTTATTTTAACTTTGGCAACCTTTATTAAACGATGATCATGTCTGTTACAAGATGGAGGTCAGGAGTGTTTCCTTCTGTAACTGGATCGGCATTGCTCTCCTGGGCGTCGCCCTGCCGAAAGAGCTCATCATCTCCCGGCAGGCAGAGTTCAGCAAGACGCAGTACTTCCACCCTGCGTGGAGTTACTAATACCGGTGTTCACAACTTCCGGCGGCTGCCTTCTACTCCCTCTGTTCACAAGTATAGAACGTTTTCGACTTATCATACAAGTCTGACATATCTTGAAGAATAAAATTTCATTACCATGTGCTCCCTCTATCCCATAATATAAGAGTGTTCTAGAACGGAGGGAATAGTATAAGAAATGGTATCATCTTGATTCTAGTACTATGGTCAACCCATACATAGTTTTCCATTTTATATGAGCTCATTATTACCAACTTTTCTCAAGAGGATATTTATATGCAAAATAAGACAAACTTGACAAAAGGACTTTGTTATACACTGGCATCGTGCTGTCATGACAGAATCAAAATCTTGGGCCGCGTCAAAAAAAATTTTTATATCTTGCGGATTGTGGATTTACACGGGAAAAACCCTTTAAATTCTTCGTTCATGGTCAGTAAAGACCAGAGAAACTGTGGAAAAGAGAAAAGAATCCGTAATAAAAATATTCTGATCTCTGGTTGCACAAAGATGGCCTAATATGACTTTGCAAAAATAGCAACTTCATCGGCTGGATTGCCAGTCATGAAACATTTTTTCGCACCCTCCGGCTGATCAAAGGGAAAGCACCTGATGGTGGCACTGGTCTCTTCTTTCACCTTCAGCTCATCCGCATCGCTGAAGTTTATCACAAATCAATCAAATCGTCAAATAAAAAAACATCGTTGACCCACAAGGATAAAAGCCGTCCATTCAAACACGACCTACCTAGCTGACCATGGACCTCTTGCCCATTTACCCTCGGAAATGACCTCCTTCAGTTCTCCATATGAGTTGACATCAACTATATTACTGCAAGGAGTGAAAAGGTTATTAGTTCTGATAAAAGAAATGTGGATCATGCAATGAAGAGAACCCACAAAAGAATCCATGTGTCCGACGACAGGTACATATAAACCTAACACAGGTACACACTAGAACAGTTATTATCACTATGGGGAAAGGATGGCATAAGAGCACAGAACAAAACGGGCATAAGAAAGTAGCAATAAACACTTCTTGAAGACAAGTTATGAGTTCATAAAAAAAATATTCTGTATCATAAGTACCTATCACGAAATGTGATGGCCTTCTGTAGAAGAGATGCCTGAATTTCCTCTAGACGGCCTTTTATATGATCCACCAATATTGATGGTTCCATAGATATTCCAAACTCCTTTCCTTGCTTTCCAGGGACATCTCGCCTAGAAAGCACAACACTCCTGTTTTTCACATCGCGGGGACCAAGTTCAATCCTTATGGGAACTCCCTGTCAAAACAATGGAAGAAATGTCAAGAAGAAGCCTATGGAAAAGTAGAAGGGGAAAATAACTGAACTGGAATTCCAGTAGAAGTGCAAAAGTGGTTACTTTCATCTCGTAAAAGTTAAACTTCCATCCAGGTGTTCTCAGCTCTGAGTCATCCACTTTGACTCTAATGCCTGCTTCTTTGAGCGTGTTCTGAACCGAAGCTACAGCTTCCATAACAACACCCTTTTCGTCACCCTTTTTCCAAATAGGCACTATTACCACCTGTGTTGAACAAAAAATTCTTACATTCTACTCACAAGTGTATAGTTCAAAATACTGAGGGCAGATAGTACGATGCAAAACTTTGCAGAAAAGGGACATAGCTGGCATTTTCGGCCAAAAAAACTGAGTGTCCCTTTTATCCAAACTTCCACAGGGGTTTTGTAGAGTACAAGACAGATGAAGGAAAAACTTATACAGGTACAAGGGCCTGAGCTTTGTGCGCACAAAGGTGTAAACAAAGCAATGGGATAAGACCTGAATGGGAGCAATCCTTGGTGGAAGCATTAAACCAGCATCATCACCATGGGTCATGATGATCCCACCAACGAACCGAGTGCTAATAGCCCAAGAAGTCTGCCATACGTGCTCAAGTTGACCATTTTCATCCATAAACTGCAGCAGGTGGGGAAAATCAAAATAAACAGTTTGTCTCGAGAGGGTTGCAATAGGTACTTAACTACTTATAATAGCCAAATGACCGAGTACAGGAAGCACACAAGATGCCAAGAAAATGAGACAGGTCAAAGTTGGTAAACAGCAACCTGTGTTTCAAAGGCACGAGAGAAGTTCTGGCCAAGGTTGTGACTAGTTCCAGCTTGTAAGGCCTTCTTGTCACCCATCATAGCTTCTATAGTGTAGGTCCGATCAGCACCAGCAAATGTCTCCACTCTTGATTTCCTGCCTGGAATAACTGGTATTGCAGCTTGCTCATAAGCAAATTTGGTATATACATCAATCATCTGCATCGCCTGCAGAGTATTAAGAAATGGAGCAGATGACAGCGCATTAGAACCTTTCATTGTTCCACATATGTATCATTACATGAACGGCATGGTACTGAACAAGTTCAGGGGCAAAAGGAACTTGCAGAATGATGAACAAACCTCCTTCTCTGCCTCTTCAAGGGTTGCATGAGCTGTATGACCTTCTTGCCATAAAAATTCAAGAGTTCTGATGAATGGCTTAGTCCTCATTTCCCATCTTGTCACATTGGCCCACTAGAATAATAGGAAATAATTAGTACAGTAAATGATAGTGAGCGTGTTGACCCAAGTCTGCCAACGAGGTTACCTGATTAATCATGAGAGGGAGATCACGATAGCTCTGGATCCATTTAGTGAACATGTGATTTACGATGGTTTCACTTGTTGGTCTTACCTACAAAGCCCTCGAGAATGGAAATGCAAAAAAGTGCAGCTTTAGAAGTGACCCACTCACAGAATTAATCACATATTTATAAGAATTGTTCCAAGTGAATATAATGGTTCTTAGCTTCATAAAACTAGAGCAAAGTATTACCACAAGCTTTTCCTCCAGCTCCTTTCCTCCTCCAATGGTAACTACTGCAAGCTCCGGACTAAACCCTTGGACATGACTGGCCTCCTTCTCTATAAACGAGTACGGTATGAACTGGTCCAACAAAGAGGGCAAGGATAAGAAAGTATATCAAGGGTGTTAGAGATATATTTGGGATACTTGTATTTGGTAGTCTAGGATTTGTAATCCGTCTCCTACCTTATCTCCAGGAGAGGCGTCTTGCCCTCCAAGTCTTGTACTCAATATATACTCGCCCTTGAGGCTCAATAATACATCCATCATATTCCGCAACAATCCCTCTCTCTCCCTTCTAACATGGTATCTATCGCAAGTCGATCCTAAACCCTAGCCGCGCCGTCGCTTCCGCTCCGCGCCGCCCCCGGGGCGGTCGGCCTCCATGACCGCCGCCGGGGGCCGCGCCGCCCGTACCTAGGGTTCGTCCGCCGGCCGTGTTGGCCGGCTGCCCTAGAGAGTCTTTTTCCCGAGCCCTTGCTCCGGTTTTTTTTTCGCTCTCTCGCCGGTCGTTTTTTGATCGGCGTTTTTCTTTTTGGTTTTCCGATCTATTCTTGATCGGTTTGCGTCGCCCGCCGCCGCCGTCGATCCCCGTGCGCCTCTACTCCGACCCCGGCGCGACCAGCCGGCCTCTCCTCCGACCCGGCGGCCACGCGCGCCGAGGCGGCCCGTTCGGGCCAGCCGCCGTCCGCGCGTCGGTCCGCCCGTCGCCCTGCGCCGGTCGTCACCGCCCTGTTCCGACCGGGACACCTGCATCGCCGCGACCCGGCGGCCTCGCGCCATGCGTCGGCCAATCATAGCCGACGCTCGCGCGCCGGCCCGCCCATCGATCCACGTCACCCGCCTCCGCCGCGTCTGCACGGCGGCTCGGCGGTCTACCTCGCCGGCCTCGTCCTCGGCTGCATCAGGCTCGTCGGCCGCCTCAACTCGGGCGCCGCTGCTCCGTTGGTCGCTCGGGCCTCGCTGCCCGGGCGTCGGCGCTGCTTTGGCAGCCCGGGTGCCGGTGCAGACGTCCCCCGCCGTCCGTCGTCGCCGGCCTCATCCCGGACTCCGCCGCCACCACTCCTCCACCGAGCGGCGTCCCTGACGTCGCGCGCGATCGGCTTGATCATCCGCTCGCCGCCGCGATCCGCCTCATCTACGCCGCGCGACCGACCTGGCCCGTCGGTTACGCGCGCCTCCGCAGGTCCCGTGAAGATCGTCCCCGAGTTCAGCGCGCCTCTCCACCGATCGAGCATCGGGCTGCCGCTGCGTCGCCCCGTCGGGCCGCAGCGCCGCCGCCCCGTGGTTCTCCTCGCGGCTGCATCGACTCGTGCGTCGCCGCTGCGTCGCCCCTTCGGGCCGTAGTGACGCGATACGCGGTCCCCGCCGCCGCCCCGAGGCCGTCCCCGCGGTTGCACCGACTCGCGAACCGCCGTTGTGTCGCCCCTTCGGGCCGCAGCGTCGCGGCTCGCGGTCCCCGCCGCCGCCCAGAGGTCTTCCCGCCGTCGCCCCGACCCGCCTGCCGCCGCTGCGTTGCCCCTTCGGGCCGTAGCGCCGCGGCCCGCGGTCCGCTCCGCCGTCACCGCGCGTCGACCTCCCGTGGTATGCGCCGCGCCGTCTCCCTTGGCGCGGGAACGCCACCGTCCGCACCGGTCTTCGTCACGCTGTCAGGGTTCTTCGCCTACTTCGAGCACCGCCGCCGCACTCCTAACCTAGCCGCCGCCGCTCTTCTTTGGCCGCCGCCGCGGCTACCTCCTTAGCTGCCGCCGCCGTCCGTCCACCCCACTTCGTCTTCGTCCAGCACCAGCTCGTCGCCAGCGTCGCCGTCATCTACCCCGACCGCTTTATCTACTCCGACAACCGCGGGCGACATTGGCCCCGCGCCGATTGGCGCCGCAACCGTCGTCGAGTCCTTCTCTGCTGGCCTCTCCGACCTCTTCGACATGGCGTACAGCTCGTGCAGGTCCCAGTCTACGCATGCCCGGTGCTGGCAACACCGCCGCGTGCCTTCGTCCACGACGTGTCCCCGGGCCTGGCAAGCCTGGTGCGACGCTTCGTCAACTTCGTCTTCGACCGTCTACGCATGCCCGGTGCTGGCAACACCGACGCGTGCCTTCGTCTACGATGTGTCCCCGGGGTTGGCAAACCCGGCGCGACGCGTCGTCAACACCATTCTCCTTCCTGGCGCATCACTTCTTCGACACCACTGCGCCCATGACTAACTCGGCGCCTCCTTGCGCCTGCGGCTCCACGGCGACTCCCTCGACACCGGCTACCCCGACTCGACATCGACCACGGCGTTCTTCGCACGGCTACCTCGACCACGACTACACCACCCTACGCTCTCGGCTACATTGACATCGGCACAAAGGGCTATCATCCGCTTGAGCAACTCGTCGGCTTCCTCCACAGTCAACGCGTCCGCGACGCGACACCGTCCACGACGCTCCCGCTAGGACTGCGGGGGGATGTCAGTCCGTCGGCTGCTATTCTCTCCAGTCTGACCGTCCGCGACGCTCCTGTTGTTCGCAACGCTACCGCTACGACTGCGGGGGGATGTTAGAGATATATTTGGGATACTTGTATTTGGTAGTCTAGGATTTGTAATCCGTCTCCTACCTTATCTCCAAGAGAGGCGTCTTGCCCTCCAAGTCTTGTACTCAATATATACTCGCCCTCGAGGCTCAATAATACATCCATCATATTCCACAACAATCCCTCTCTCTCCCTTCTAACAAAGGGGAATGCCAAGAAAACAGTCTCATTCAGATAAAACATGAGCTAAGCTATGTGTGAAGAAACAGTCGCCAATTACAGCAATAATTTGATAAAATAGACTAGCTAATTAGCTATAAAAAAGATACTCCTTCCATTCCAGAATATAAGGTGTATTGGTTCCGTGCAAGTCAAACTTATGTATGTTTGACCAAGGTTATAGAATAAAATATCAACATCTAGAATACAAATTAAATAAAATATGAAAATATTTTTCATGATGGATCTAATGATACAAATTGGTACTGCAGATGTTGATACTTTTTTTCTAAAAGCTTGGTAAAACAAGCACGTGTTTGACTTGTATAAAAACTAATACACCTTTGTTAGGAGCCCCTCCTAACTTGTACTCGTACATGTACAGGGCATGGCCTCTTGGGCCAGCTCATGGGCTTGCCCCGCTCCTGACCCACTGCCGCATCTACAAGTACACAGGAGAAGGCTACGAACGGGGTATGCAGTGGATCACGGCAAACAGCACACGGCGGCTCGGCTCTCTTCTTCCTCTCGTTCCCCTTCCTCTGTTCTTCCTTACCCAACTATCAATTAGTGTGTAATCGATACTCTGCACTCGGATCAATGGTGCTTGTGAGCAATTGAGTGGTAGTGTGATCGGGTCCCTAACATCTGGTATTCAGAGCCAGTAAATATTCCCACAAAAAAAAATTCACCCACCACCACCTCCCCCGATTCCCCAATTTCCACCGGCGACAGCACCATGTCCGATCCAGAGCAGGCTCCTTGTTCCCTCATCTATCCACCGGAGTGGGACGCCGTGACCGCAGATGAGCAGATGCTGTGGTTTCTCGCGCAGCTATCAGCGCAACTGGATAGCATCAGGTCTGAGTTCGCGGCTACCTCGCGAGTCGATCCGGCTGCCTCACCTGCTACTACTACCGCTACATCAACAACTGCTCTGGCCGTGCTCCACACCAACCACGACACCACCTGCCGTGCCGCTGTTTCAGGCACGGACGAGTCTGCAATTGTGGCAGCCTCTGCCGAAGTCGCTCCCGAGCTTGCCGTCCTCCCCGGCGTCTTCTCCTCAACCATCAAGGTCCAGGAGGTCCTCCAGATTACCCACCATGCGTCCCTTGACTGCATCACCACGACGCCCATGACCTGTTCGACAGAGTGCCCGAACCGAGTCACTGTCACATCGTCGCTCACATTACCAGTCATGACGGCATCACTACTCCCAGCAACCACAGTTGTGCTCGTCACCAACCTCAGTCACCCTGCTAGCAACGGTGATTCTAACCTGTGGGCGCCCCTAGCCATGGAAGATAAGCTCCTGACCCCTCCATCTTCTCCTATGTTTTCAGCTATCTATTCAATGCAGCCGTTCCTGAACCATGACCTGGACGTCTCGTTGCCCACAAGGCACCTAGGACTTTTGATACGGCCGACACCATGGCCATCGTTTCTGGCAGATCATTTTGCAGAGGGGAATGAGATTCGACCAACTCCATGGCCGTCATTTCAAATCGGTGTGCCGTCAGAGGACAAGGATGATTCATGTTTTTGTAAGCAGTTATTTCATGAAGGTAAAAAGTGGCTTTCAGAACTATGTGCTTGCTCTATTACTACCTCCTCAAGTGCAGCATTCCAATCTACCTATCACGACTGCACATCTATTTCTGAGCATGCAGAAAATGGCTGCTGTAAGCACTGAACATTCAAGCAAAAAAATTCTTCAGTTAATGCAATTTGGGCCATATGAATTATTTGGTAGTGTATCATTCTCCTTTGGGCATAAACAAATGTTTCGCTGGACTCCAGATACTTCAGCTAGTGGTGACCACCCTGAGCAATTGTGGGATCCCGGAGGCCTTGCGAGCTATATATGCAGTACATGTGCATTGACTTCCCTGATGCATTACTTGTTTGAAGTCTGGCTTGCATATGCGACTCCTATATGCATCTAGTTGAGAATGGAGAAGCCAATGGGCAGCGGCGAACTAAATCAGTGGATGACCATCCATTTCATGCATGGAACGTTGGAGCTTGATTGCAGACTTGACAAGCTCATAGCACTACGGGGGTTCTTGCTGCCATTCTATTGCCAGTCATGCAAGTCTACGAGGAGCGGAAAATCTGTGTGTGGGCCACACCTGATGATCTAGGGAGCTCCACAGTCGTCCAGGAAGGCTATGGGACTTCAGCTTCCAATCAAGACACTTTTCAAGGAGGGAGGGGTTTCATCACCAGTGTCGCTGTCGTCGTCGTGCAGGGCTCCATCGACCACAAGTACTACCTCAACTTCGATCAAGACTATGTTGGCAACGACCACTTCCGCGGCGCCTCTTGGGATGGAGTCACCATCGGCCACGGCTACCACAACTTTGTCGTTCAAGTCAACCCCGACTTCGACTACCATCAGGACTTCGAGCTAGTCAAGGAACACCGAGTGCAATGGGATCCCGGCGGTTCTCGGTGGCGTCGGCTTGGGTCAAGCCGCATTTCAAGGAGGGGGGGATGTTAGGAGCCCCTCCTAACTTGTACTCGTACTGTCGTACATGTACAGGGCCTGGCCTCTTGGGCCAGTTCATGGGCTTGCCCCGCTCCTGAACCACTGCTGCATCTACAAGTACACAGGAGAAGGCTATGAACTGGGTATCCAGTGGATCACGGCAAACAGCACCCGGCGGCTTGGCTCTTTTCTTCCTCTTGTTCCCCTTCCTCTGTTCTTCCTTACCCAACTATCAATTAGTGTGTAATCGATACTCTGTACTCGAGTCAATGGTGCTTGTGAGCAATTGAGTGGTAGTGTGATCGGGTCCCTAACATCCTTATATTTTGGAATGGAGGGAGTACATATAGGACGTAAGTATCTGGAACACGTGCATACGTTCGTACTATGTTTCAAATGATATTTCTTTTTTCACTTTGTTATGCCTGCTTTACATCCAAAACAAGTTAATAGCTAGCACCTGCATATCAGGTATGAAGATCATAGCTCAGCAATAGATAAGCCAAGACATAAACTGATATTTTTACAAAAGGATTATATTTCATCGTGTGGCGCTATTAAATGACATACCGACATGCATCGAATTAGAGCAAAGAACGGCAGAAACAAACTAACATCTTGATCGATCAAGACTCTGGCTTCGGCACTACAGAAAAAATAGCGCAGCCAAATGAAACATGGTATGCGTACCTGAGGGAAGTACATGTTGCTGTGCCCCGTCTCCTTGAACTTTACATTCAAATAATCCTACAACAACAACAAAAATAAAAAATATTCAAACTCTGTACTAAAGACACTTCCTGCTATGAAGTACTCCACTTCCAATCCCATGCAAGGATTACAAGTTTATACTAAGGACGCGCTAAAATTGACAGCACTTTATGAATATTCCTCGAATGCATAAGCAACGGTAAAATGGTAAGAGTGGCACGCCAGGAAGTGAGAACTAGAGGTATAAGACTGAGAGGCGAGGCCAAGATACCGTTATGGTTGCTACTTGCTACAATTCGCACATACACAACACTAAATAAGTTCATACAGTTCACAGTGTATGCAAGCATCGCCTCACAGTAGCACCAGGTAACTACCATTCTTGTTTACACCAACAATGTCAAAGTCTGCCCAACAAGCACGGGCATTAAGGCGCGTTGAAGCGAGCACGCGGTAAGGAGGACTATACTCTGGAGCACCGACCTGTATGGCCTCCCAGATGGCGTAGCCGTAGGGGCGGATGACCATGGTGCCCCGCACGGGCCCGTAGTCCGCGAGCTCGGCGGCAGCGATCACGTCCGTGTACCAGGCGTTGAAGTCCGTCGACCGCGGCGTCACCTGCCCCTCCCTGTCGCCGCCGCGTGTCTCCATCTTAACGGGCGCTGCCGAGGAAGCACCCGCGGTTGTAGCGGCAGGGAATAGCCTCGCCGGAGACGTGTGGAGGCAGCGGCCCCGGTGGCGGAGCAGGGCCGCCGGTCTGGCCGCCGCCGGCACGAGTAGCGAGGGGAGGCGCAGCAGCGAGGCCATCAGAGGGGATGATTAGTTGGATTGGGGGTGTGCTGCCCGAATGTTTCTGCTATACCCGGACAGGCTGGGCTCTTATTGGGCTTTCTAGGTTGGGCGACGCTTTGGCGCCGGCCGGCCGGCCCAACTGTTGGCTTGCTTCACGAGTGGGAGTGGCAAAAATCAATGTGGATGGTGTAGTTTTGCGCAACAGATGCGGTGGGGGCAAATTTGACAAATTTGACCTATAAACGAAATCAAATCACAGAATGAACTATCCGTGAAACTATTTCACGCGGCTGACCTTTTTGTGTGACGCCCAACACGAAGGCGCCACACTACACTGTGCAACGCCTCACAGATAGGCGCTACACGGCCAGCGTCGCACCCGTGCGATCAGAAAATTACTAAGTCAGTGTGCAGCGCCTGAGAGCTAGACGCCACACTATACAGTGTAGCGCCTAGCTCCTAGGCGTTGCACTAGTGCAGCGCCTAGCTCCCAGGCGTTGCACTAGTGCAGCGCCTGAGAGCTAGGCGCCACGGGTCAGCCGTGTGAAATAGTTTCACGGACAGTTCATTCTGTGATTTGATTTCGTCTATAAGTCAAATTTGTCAAATTTGCCCGCGGTGGGACAGTCTCTTGCTCTTTGCGAGACCACACACGGCTATATTTGGGATCCTCGGCGGTTGTGTATCGGGTTATCACTGATTCCATCATCTTAGAAATTTTTGCATGTAGAAAGGCTCTAGCCCTAGCAGAGGACCTTCAGATGACAAATCTTATAGTTGCATCGGATTGTCAAGGTGTGATAAATGATATCCATCAGGGGACAGGCGGTCCACACTCGGCCATTATACATGAAATAACGAGCCGTAGAGACAGTTTTACTTCGGTCTCTTTTCTTCATGAGCGTAGAAACCACAATTTTGAGGTTCATGTTCTCGTCAAGTTTGCTTGTAATCTATGATTAGGACGTCATATTTGGTTGGGCATTCCACATGACCAACGTCTTGTACCTATGAAAATTGTTTAATTAATAAAGTGACGAGATTCCTCAAAAAAAAAGATTGCACGGAGCTCAGATAGACGCAGACTGCCCCACAAAGGGAGAGAGAGAGAGAGACGCAGAATAGGTCGTTCGCTGCCATCTTCCCCTTTCCTTCACGCGCGCACAAAAGAAGAGGATCTCCGCACTCACCCGCCGCCTTATTTGTCGGCCAACCAGCGCCGCCCATGCTCGCCCTCGACCGCCTGCGCTCGTCGTCTCCCGTCGTCATTGAGGAACACACATTCGTTAGTCACGAAGAAACATGACCATCATTGTAGTAGCGATTTTCGTTGTCGGTCGTAGCAAAAGAAGGCGATGGTTGCAGATCTCCACGCTCGCCGGCCGCCTCATGCCCGCCCTTGGCCGCTCTACGCTCGCATGCGCTTGCCGATCAACCTGCGCCGCCCATACTCCCCCTCGGACGCATGCAATTGTCATCTCTCATCGCCACTGAGGAACACATTTTCATTAGTCGCGAAGAAACATGGTCGTTGTCGTAGTAATGATTTTCATTGCCGGACGTAGCAAGCGGAGACGACAATTGCATCAAAAAATGTCATCGTCATCATTGAGGTTGTAGCTTACCGTGCAGGTCAAAACATTTGCGTCACTGGTTGTAGCAAACAACCTCATCGGTTCCAGGAAAAAATTGGCACCATGGTTCCAGCACTTTTTTGTTGGTTGCAGCACCCCGTCGTAGCACGGTCGTCGCCAGTTGTAGCAGCGGCAGTCACCGGTTCCATCAAAATTGCATCGCCATTGCAGCAAAGCAACATCGACATCACGACTGTCGGCCTCATGTTCCAGCAAATCCGTGCATGGTTGCAGCAAAAAAAAGTCACCGGTAGTAGCTTTCGCCATTGCCGGTTGCAGAACCCATAGTCGTCGGTTCCAGCAAATGTTCAGCTCGTGGTCGCCGCCATCGCAGCTTCTCTGCCATCACCGGTAATAGCACCGCGGCAGTGCGCAACACCGATGGTCGTCTTTTCTCAGCCGCTGATGAATCGTTGTGAAAGTAACTTAGCGAGATCCTCGTGTGTCCTTAAGAACGTTTTAGTCACTATAAGAAGCACAAATGGCTTGTCCTTAGCATCAATAAGGATTGGGCCACTTGCTGCACTTTATTAATTTTGTTACTTGTTACCTTATTACTATTTATCTTGCTATCAAACTATCTTTATATCATTTGCACTGAAACCTTATTGAAAACGCTTGTCAATTATTTCTGCTCCTCGATGGTTTGGCACTCTTATTTCTCGAAAGGACTAAATTGACCCCCTATTCTTGTGGGTCATCAAGACTGTTTTCTAGCGCCGTCGTCGGGAGTGTAGCGTTCTTGGTAAGGACAACTTTTACCATATGTGTTGTATGTTGTTTATGTTTACTACTATGGGAGAGAATCCTTTAAGAGGCTTGTTTGGGATGACTTCTCCATGTTGATGGTGTCCTGGACTAGGGGGTACTCACCACGTCGTCTCTCGAATAGGTGGATCAGACCGAGGACCCCCATGGCGGTTCACTCATGGGCCACTTCGGGCAGCCATGACGCATACAAGGAGGATTCCATAAGACTTGGTGATCAAGACTCCTGTCCATCGATGTAGCCGACAAGGACTCTTGTTATCCTAGGCCTCCGGTACATTATATAAGCCGAGGCTGGGCTAGTCGATAGATATAGGCTAGATCATTAGAATCATACACAACATACGATCTTGAGGTAGATCAACTCTGTACTCGATACATCATCAATATAAACAAGAGCAGGACGTAGGGTTTTACCTCCATCAAGAGGGCCTGAACCTGGGTAAACACCGTCTCCTTCGTGATGTAGGGTGGAACCCTATACGGCCGATCTTTCACGAAAGGAGCGGATCCCAACTAAGAACACGAAGAACACCAGGGGAAACACAAGAGAACACTCAAACCAACGAGATTAGGTCACACATATGCTAGATCCTCGAAACACGAGAGGAGATACAAGATCCACGATCAACAAAGGACGATACATAGGGTAACCGGTTCTTCTCCGTGAGGAGGTCTTGATGGGGCCACCCAAGAGGGGGTCTTGAATCCAACGTGGATCTTCTCCGTAGAGGGGCCGCGGTCTCTCTCAAGGAGCAGATCCGTATGGATGAGCAAAGCTCTACCTCACATATGAGCTAAACCAATGCTAACCCTAACTAGGAGGAGGAGGGGGTCTATATATAGTGTTAGCCCACGAAGGGGTAAGTGAGAGGGGGGATACGTGGGCTCTTGGCCCGTTCTCTGCGCACAGGCAGGTGCCGGATGTCCGGGCTGGGGGCCGGATGTCCGGCAGCTCACGACGAGCCGGATGTCCGGGCCTCTGGCCGGATGTCCAGGCTGGAGTTGCCCGATTCTTCTGCTCTCTGGTTAGTGTGCGCCGGATTTCCGGGCGAAGGGGCCGGATGTCCGGGGCTTCAGGAGGAGCCGGATGTCCGGGCTGTCGAGGTCGCTTCCGGAGCTCTCTGGATAGGAAGGGGGCGGATTTCCGGGAGTCGGGCCGGATGTCCGGGCTGGGGCCGGATGTCCGGCTGCTGTAGCAGATGGCTCTTCTTCCTTCTCCTTCCTTCGCTCCCGCACACACTTGGCCTTGGTCCTTGGGCTCTCCATGGTCTACCCGGGTGTACCTGAGTATGCACAAGGTCCGCGCTTGAAGTAGCATCCATGTCTTACATGCGGAAAGGGAAGATTCAGAAAGGAGCGAGTTCACCTTAGGTCCAATGGCGTATGCTCGAGTGTACATGGGGATGATCGTAGGATGCTCCGCATCATCTCCCCTCCCTTGGGAAAGATCCGACCTCGGATCGAAAACCTCATCACCATGGAAACGGTTGTCGTGGACGGACTTGTAGTTGGACGAAGTGGAAGACATGGCGCAATGAAAGTACTCCAAGGTGTGTGCGGAGTGGTACACATGCAAAAAGAGCAAACACAAACGACACTTGGAAATACAATGGTTAGCGCACACAAGGTGTCCATCATGTAAGAATGAGTCCGTGCGGAAAGATTGTTTGTAACAAGGCACATGATGCTTAGCCAAATGATCTAATATGATATGTAAATCATTCATGGTTGCAAAAGCATTTGATGCGTGCACAAAGGTGTGGTAATTGTCACGGTGCACAAAGCGGATTCTACCATTGTGCAAAATGATGTCATAGTATGATGGTTTATCAAGAGCATGAACATGGCAATGGATGCTCAATATGATTATGTTATCATGCAATTGATGGTAGGCAATATGATCATGATGTATGAAGATGCCATCAAGAAATATCACAACAAATTTTCTTAGGAAGTGCATAAGCTCATATATCATGGATGAGATAGAAATGGAAGATGCAACAAGGCAATCATAATGTGAGTCAGTCCATGCATAAGATGCAAATTTGTCATGGGTGGTGTTGTACCATAGCTCGATGTCGTGGTAGTAGTGTTGGTCCGGTGGTGCATCCACTAAGTCCGAGCACTCCTCAACTTGAAGGTCCGTAGGGACCATCTCCAATGTCGGTCCTCCATCCAATAGATGTAGCATGTAGACAACAAGAAAGAGGCAACAATGAAAGAATGACCCATCCAATATGCATATGTGAAGATGGCTCAAAGGGAAGGAGTTCACCTTTATGAGGATGTCGAATGTTGGTGTTGCGCATCATGTACACCTTCACATTCCCAATATGTCTCGTGATGGAAATGCCTTGAGAATCCTTCAAAATGAAAGAACATGACAAACACTCAGAAAAACAAATGAGGTTAGTGCAAATGTAACACCTATCATTCAAGTGGTAAGATACCCAACAAGTGTTCTCATCATTCTTATCATAATAAAGGACAAGGTGTGGTATGGTATGAAAGCATATGATGCAACTACAACCAAAGATAATAGGCACAAGTAAGCAAGCATGCTTCACAAGTAATATGTCCAAGTCTCCACGATCAATAAGCACAGCAAGTTGGCACTCAATATAAGGTGATATGAGAGATGCAACTAAGGGCGACAAGTGACAATGATCAGCATAAATCATGTGAAAGTCATGAACATATATGTCATCAACCCAAGAAAGCGAGTAATAGTGGAACATGGGTGATGCGACAAAGCAAGCAATCATAGTGATTAAGTCAAGCAAGCTAGTAGTGCAAAGATGCAACGTACTAGAAGGAATCATGGCAAGCATGTCATGTGTGCAAATGGTGGGCATGAATAATGCACAAGACATATCACAAGCATGAAAGCAAGATATGAGTAAAATATCATCAATGTATTGGCGAGAGGCCATATGTAAATAGCAATGGGACATCATGACTCTCCCAACACAAGAATCAACAATAGCATGTGGCACATGGTAAACATGGCAATAACAACAAGGATCTCCACCAAGCATGCAAATACACATAGAAGTAGCATAATGGTGTATCATGGGTAAATGCAAGCAAGGGTCACAATTGCATGGCAAAGGCATAGAAGCAAGCATAACATGCAAAGTGAACAAGATACAAAGGGCATAAAGTAATAAGTGATATATAGCCCGTAGCCTTGTGAGAGCCAAGTAGAAGAGATGCGTGTAGTCGTTGCGCGAAGAGAATGGTAGGAAGGACAATCCATGGGATCCCAAATCGCCGTTTCTCTCAAGAGCTTGTTTCGTCAACTCTTGGGATTGAGAAGTTGACGAATATACGTGAGTACCTACACAAAACAAAGACAAAGGGAAAATTGTGTGTGCGTGGTATATGTACACATCATCCATCATGATGCATACGTGCATGTGTTGGTTAGCACAAAATATCCAATGCTCAAATAAATGAGATGCGTGATATAGAAACATGTCATCCATCATGAGAGGTTTGTTATTATGTATAGCATAATGGAGACTCAAATTGTGTAATGCATCACTAGTGATAGCTAGAGCATTGTTATGAATGGTATGCGTATGGTGCAAGCAATTATGGGAATCATGCAAATTATGGAATGCATCAAGATCTCCTAATATGTATGAGGAAACTATGGGGGTCTCCTCATGAGTATTAGTGGAAACATCACATGGAGAATATTGACAACATCCAAAACAAAGCATATTTGGAACAATGTGATCATGGCATGGCATAGTAGATGAATTGCGCAAATCATGTAAAGGAAGCATAGCAATATCATCGCATGAAAAACAAAAGCCAATGACCATAATCTTGTCATCTATGCCATAAGTGCAAATGGGATATATTTTAATGGGGCACGCATAGTTTCTATGTTGAGATTAAAATGAAGCAATATGGGAGATCTCACTCATACCATATGACAAGTTCAATGGACTTTCAAACATGAAGTGACCAATAGAATTTTCACATGATATCCTATGGAGCATAGCATCACAACTAGGCAACTCAACATGCTCATCATCATATTCATCATAAATTGGTAAGTCATGACATGAAGAAGTCGCACTAGCATGAAGCATGGGAATAGGTGGATCAACATCATGCAAGCAATCATTGGTAAGATAGTCCACTAGTGGGACAAGTGAAGTACCATCACCTAGGTTACCTTTGGAGCATCGCTCATGTGTTGTAGGTGAGGTGTCGAAGACCAAGTCATGGCCATCTTCGTCTTGATGGAACCATGTGGGGGGTGCGTCATCTTCCACCGTGGCCATCGTTGTCTCCATTGGAGGTATGGACTCGTCGAGGATAGGCATGTCGTCATGTAGGAGACCTAGCACCAAAGAAAACACACTCGGAGTAGAGGTTAAGTTGTTATAAATCATAGTGGCCTCATGTGCCCTCTCAACTACCTCACTCACTAAGTGTTGTGGCTCACTCACTCCCTCTTGGATGCTCTCACTCGTATGGTTGGTGGAGTCACTCAAATGACTCTCAACCTCACATAGGATGTGTGGCATGCTCTCATGTGTGGGGCTAGTGGTGGTCACACTCATCCTCTCATAAGAAATGCTCTCAATGTCACATATGGTGGAGTCACTCATATCATTCATGGTGGGGTGGCTCTCCTCACATGGAAATTGGGGCATCTCTTCATATTTGGGTGTCGGAGAGATGTTGGTGCAAATTTCTCCATGCTCAACTCCTACCGCCGCCTTGGTTGAAGGGATAGTCCCATGCTCAACCTTCTCGTCGCCGTCTTGTTGTTGGAGGCCCATATGATGTGGCGCCTCGTAGCTCGTCTCCATGACCGAAGGGAATTTCCCATGCTCGGCCTTCTTCCTTGAGGGGCTTCCAAAGATGGAAGTGTCGCCCTCGCTCGTAGGTGGTCGCCTCGTTGTTGAAGATGTTGATGTAGGCAAACTCACGGGAAGTAGGCGAAGATGCCGTGTGTCCAAAGGCGAAGATGCCTTGATAGCACTTGGCGAAGATGCCGAAGTGGTGCTGGTAGTAGCCGTAGCGTCCTCTTGGTAGTGCTTGTCTCGCGGTCTTCTCATGTGCTCTTGAAGTTTGGCCGTAGCTTGATGTAGAGCTTGTTGGGACTTGTAGGTAGGAACATCTCGAGCATCTTCATGTTGATGGTGTCGTTGTCGTACTTGAGCTCGATGGCATTCGTCATCGCGCACATGTTGCTTGGAGGTGACTTGCTCTTCATAACGATGTTGATCACGAACATGATGGTGGTCGCCATGGAGATGTGGACGTGGACGACTTGCGCTTGCACCATTTTTGTGCTCCGAAGACTTGTGACTTGAACGTCGCCGCCTTGAGGATGATGAAGGGGAAGAACGGTTGATCAACAAGGTTCGAATCTCCTCCATCCTTGCATCTTCCTCCTCCTCTTGTGCGGAAATCTTGATGTCGAAGTAGTCTCTTGTATGTGCTTCGGAGTGTCGTATGTCGATGGCGAGGTTGTCGATGCGCTCTCTCAATCTTGATTGTGCGCCTTGCATTTGTCATTGTAGATCGAAGATGGACGCTTTGGTGATGTAGTTGTTCACGCCGTCGTTGTTGTCGAAGACCAGAGATGAAATGCCTTGCCTATCCATCACAAGACTCGATCAAATATGAGTGGGAGAAAGAGAAGAACTATACCAAATGTACCTTGACCGATGTTGAAAATGGATCAATGATCACTCAATGATGTAACAAGGAAATAACACAATTGGTACCGATCTTGTCAATTTCTCTCACCTACACAAGTAAGGCTTATGGTGGAGCTCGGTGAGGATAGTGGCACAAAAATTTGATGCAAAATATTAGCAAGAGTCAATAATGCTGAAATATATTCACAAATTCGCAAGTGAAACAAGTAGACCAATAGCAATATGTGGCACACGGAAACACACACACACGGATAGATAAATGGGTTCGTGTAACCAAGGAATGAGCACAAAATGTGGAGTCCACGAAAAACGCTCGTGTTGCACACCTCAAGAGAGACGCTAGCACGATTGCTCAATAGGCGGATACGACACTTGTGCACAACCTATAAGATGCAAAATGGATAAACTTTCTAATCCAAGTATGCTATGTATGTATGGTTCCCGATGTTTCTCTCAAGATGATCCAAGATGATCGGATATGACAATCTTATGCAATGTGGTATGATGCCATGGCACTTGCTTACAAGCTCTTTGTTCACTCTTTTTCTTTGCTTAAAAGCTTATTCTTTCTTTTTTTGTATGGCCACTTTGCGAAATGCACAAACCAAGATAGCAATTGTGTATATGCGGGAACAATCTTGTGACACAAGATATGATATGATGATACTGTAACGCCCCAAGACCGACGCTTCAGAAGACTTCCTTATTTTCGTGATCGCCGTGTGTTCCTTTTGGTGCTTGCTCTTTTATTGTTGCATTGCATCATGTCATCATGCCATCATGTCATTAATCTTTGCATAAAACTCAACTAAATAAATTGCATGGATCTTCGATCCATTTAAATCGAGGGAATTCACATGGTGATTTCTCTTTATAACATATCCTCCTAATATTTATGGAGCTATTATAAATATTCCATTAGTTTGGAATTAACCGGAACACACTTGCAAAATAATTTCCATGCCTATTTCCACTTCAAGTTTCACCTCCAAGCTTTGCCAAAAATTCTTTTCCCTCTTATCGAGGCCCTTCCTAAATGTTCAACATTTTGGACACTTTGTAATCCTACTCCTTGTTCAAACCATTTGAATTAAATTCAAATGCATTTGATTTTAAACCGTGCAATCTTACCCACTCCGTTTTTCTTGGAACGGACATATTTTTGTGATGTCCGGGAAAATTATCTGCCTGCCCAAATTCTATCTCTACCTTCCATTCTTCTTCTTTTTCTTCTTTGACATTTTTCTGTTTTTTTTGGAAAAAGAAGAAGAAGGAGGGCAGCCGCAGCACGGCCTTCTCGCAGCAGTCGGCCCAGGCCACCGCGGCCTCCCGCAGCCCACCACCCAGGCCTAGGCCCAGTCGGCAGCCCCCTCGCTAACCTAGCCCGAACCCTTCCTCTCTTCCTCTCCATCGATCCCTTCTCCTCATTCCCTCGCGCCGCCGCCCGCAACACACTCATCGTCAGGGAGAGGAGCTCCCCGCGCCCTTGCCCCGTCCCTGACCGCCACTCCCCCTGCTCCTCCACGCGGTGCCGACCGGCGACCAAGACGAACGGGAACCGCACCGGAGCTCCTTCCTATACGCCCTCTCCTGGAGCCGCTCGCTGCAGCTGCTCTTCATCGAGGCGCAAATCCCGCCGCGGTTGCTGTTCTGCTCCTGCCCCGCCGGTCGCCTCTGCCTCGACCCCGCGTCCTCGCCTCCGGCGACCGTCACCGCTCCGTGCACCCCGGCCCCCTCCTGCCTCAACGGAGCAGGTCCCCGCGCCCCACGACTTTGTCTGTGTCGTCTCCTGCTCCTCGCCTCGAGCACCGACATTCCAAGGCCGGCCTCCTGCAGTTCGTCATTGCCGGAGCTCCCCACCACCAGCAAGCAGCCGACCTCGCCGCCCGTCACCATCAACCCCTCCACCTGCGTCCTACACACCGCTGCCCCGAGCGCCCCTATCCTCGAGCACCTGTTGACTTCGGTTACTACCAAGCGCTCTAGCCCGTTGCTGCCATGGCCTTGCATCCATCTGGCCCTGTTGTGTTCATGGAGCCACTGTACCATGGCCAAGACCGAGACCCGTGAATGTCAAGTTCTTCCATGACGCCCGAACGGTTACAGGCCGAAATGCCAAGTCCCACTTCAACAAGTGTACCTCTACTTTGGATTCACCAAGTACCCCTTCGGATGCGCCTAGTTCGACTACATGGACCACCAAGTTCCTCTACCATCGACCCGAACATCTACGAACCGTGTACGTCTATCGTCGCCGTGGATCGACAAGATCCGTGTACAACTACTTCCACTACGACCATCGCGAGAACATCTGCTTCCACTACAAACTTGATTCGTTTTGAAAATGCACGCTTCAAAGGTATAACCCTGAGACGACGTCCGTGAACGAATGCATGTGTGTTGTAGGAGATGCTCGTGGTTGCACCGTTTCCGAGTTGTCATTCCATGTTCCTCCTCGTTGCCATGCCATCGTCCCGTGGGAACCCGGTTACCGGTATCACCCCACCATCTCTAGCATGGTCCGCACATCCGCACAATTCTCTTTTGCGCCGGTATCTCCACGAGCTACCGGAACCGATATGTTGCCGTGGCACCATTTTCGGATTCGTTGCTGTGGCACCCCTTTCTTCCACCACGGTGACAAATGCTTCATAACATGCTCATGTCGACATTTTCATTAAATTGCTTAAAAACTTGCATATGTCATTCGCATCATGATAACAACATTTAAATGCTTACAATTGATGTTTGCATTAAAATTGCCAAATGACATGAGGATTTTCCGGAATTATTGTTTGTTGTTTCGGCCTCATTTAAATTGCCTAGATAGTTAGTTTACTTATGCTTCACCTCTTGCCATGTTAATCAACATTTAATGTTGTTGGGTATATAACCGAGAGAACTAAACAATTGATGTGGTGTTTCGTCAATATGCAACTCGTTGCATATTGAGCTCCATTTAACTTGTAGTTTCGCTTGTGCACTTTGCCATGCCTCTTTAAACCGGACATTCATCATACTTGTTTGTGCATCATGCCATGTGTATGTGGTGGTTGTTTACTTTGTTGTTTGTTTCTTTCCGGGTTGCTTCTCTCGTTAGCTTCGGTTTCTTTCCGGAGTTGTGAGGATTCGTTCGACTCCGTCTGTTTGTCTTCTTCATGGACTCGTTCTTCTTCCTAGCGGGATCTCAGGCAAGATGACCATACCCTCGAAATCACTTCTATCTTTGCTTGCTAGTTGTTTCGCTCTATTGCTATGTCGCGCTACCTACCACTTGCTTATCAAGCCTCCCAAATTGCCATGAACCTCTAACCTTTGTCACCCTTCCTAGCAAACCGTTGTTTGGCTATGTTACCGCTTTTGCTCAGCCCCTCTTATAGCGTTGCTAGGTGCAGGTGAAGATGAAGATTGCTCCATGTTGGATTATGTTTATGTTGGGATATCACAATATATCTTATTTTAATTAATGCATCTATATACTTGGTAAAGGGTGGAAGGCTCGGCCTTATGCCTGGTGTTTTGTTCCACTCTTGCCG
This sequence comes from Triticum aestivum, assembly GCF_018294505.1. NCBI lineage: Eukaryota > Viridiplantae > Streptophyta > Magnoliopsida > Poales > Poaceae > Triticum > Triticum aestivum. The sequence continues at coordinate 295,789,760 of NC_057799.1, forward strand.
CCCTAGTTTCCATCATACCGGTGTTATGTTCCTTGATTTTGCATTCCTTACGCGGTTGGGTGATTTATGGGACCCCCTTGACAGTTCGCTTTGAATAAAACTCCTCCAGCAAGGCCCAACCTTGGTTTTACCTTTTGCCTACCTAAGCCTTTTTCCCTTGGGTTCTGCAGACTCAAGGGTCATCTTTATTTACCCCCCCGGGCCAGTTCTCCTTCGAGTGCTGGTCCAAACTGAGCGATGTCCGGCGCCCCCTGGGCAACCAGGGTCTATGCCAACCCGATGTCTGGCTCATCCGGTGTGCCCTGAGAACGAGATATGTGCAGCTCCTATCGGGATTTGTCGGCACATCGGGCGGCTTTGCTGGTCTTGTTTTACCATTGTCGAAATGTCTTGTAAACCGGGAGAAGGTTTATCCTTCGTTGACCGTGAGAGCTTATAATGGGCTAAGTTGGGACACCCCTGCAGGGTATTATCTTTCGGAAGCCGTGCCCGCGGTTATGTGGCAGATGGGAATTTGTTAATGTCCGGTTGTAGAGAACTTGACACTCGACTTAATTAAAATACATCAACCGCGTGTGTAGCCGTGATGGTCTCTTCTCGGCGGAGTCCGGGAAGTGAACACGGTTTCTGGGTTATGTTTGACGTAAGTAGGAGTTCAGGATCACTTCTTGATGATTGCTAGTTCACGACCATTCCGTTGCTTCTCTTCTCGCTCTCCTTTGCGTATGTTAGCCACCATATATGCTTAGTGCTTGCTGCAGCTCCACCTCATTACACCATCCTTTCCTATAAGCTTAAATAGTCTTGATCTCGCGGGTGTGAGATTGCTGAGTCCTCGTGACTCACAGATACTTCCAAAACAGTTGCAGGTGCCGATGATACCAGTGCAGGCGACGCAACCGAGCTCAAGTGGGAGCTCGATGAGGATCTTGTTCGTTGTGTTGTTTCTTTTCATTTTGATCAGTAGTGGTGCCCAGTTGGGACGATCAGGGATCTAGCAGTTGGGTTGTCTTCTTTTCTTTTGGTTCCGTAGTCGGACCTATGTGTGTACTCTGAATGATGTATTATTTCTTTATGTATTGTGTGAAGTGGCGATTGTAAACCAACTCTTTATCCCATTCTTGTTCATTACATGGGATTGTGTGAAGATGACCCTTCTTGCGACAAAACCACAATGCGGTTATGCCTCTAAGTCGTGCCTCGACACGTGGGAGATATAGCCGCATCGTGGGCGTTACAGATACCAATATGATATGGTATGTATGCAATGGAAGGTGTAGATCACTAATGTGCACAAGTAACATTGTCGGCAATACTCAAATGGCTAGTCTCGATAGGCAAGTGACGCAAAATGGGCTAGGGGTTATCAATGCAATTGCAAGGGAATATACAATGGAGGGATACCATGATACCAAGGTGATATGGAGGTTACCGTCCGTGGTGATGATGAGTGGCGGTGTTCTTGATGTAGATACCAAGATGATGGAGACTCGTCGGAAAAACCGCGAACTCAAAATCTCAAAGGCAAATGTCAAATGGTGGTAGCGGGATCTGGTGGTGGTTGCGGAAGGTCAATGGGATTGTGGAAATGCAATGATGGGTTTTGAGACGCAATGCGGAAATGGAGGGTAAGGTGGTGGACTATACACGGTGTCAGAGTTGGAAGCACGGTCCCTAAGTAGCCGAAACACCTTAGGAGACACAACTCACAACACAAACAAAATTGGGTTAAGTTGGGGTGGCGGAAGTGTATGATGGGTAAGCCTATGCGATAGTTATGGTGGTGGTTGATGACTCGTCTCTAAGTAGCCAAAACACCTTAGGAGAGTCGAATCACAACTCAAACAACCACAAATGCTATATGGATCAAAATGGGTTAGGTTGCAGAAGTCGGTGGTGGTTATGCGGATGATATGGTGGAAGCCCTAGGCAAAGATGCCAAAGTACCAAAAATTTGATGGAGTCAAATGGTGTTGAAACCTATATATATATATGGATGGGGGATGTCAATAGCTACTCAACGAGCTAAAGAACACAAAAATCAGACTCCGGATGTGAAAGTTATGGGCAAAATGGTGAACAGGGAAGGCTGAAATCCCAGGGGTCGGACATCCGGGGTCGGGGGCCGGATATCCGGGACCTAATGTCCAGAACAGCGCGCGAATTGCACTCCAGGAGCCGGATGTCCGGGGGGGGCAGATGTTCGGGGCTACGGGCCGGATGTCCGGGTTCCAAATCCGAGGATGAACTCGAGGAACTCGACTTTGGGGCGGAAATTGATGATTTCGGGGCAAAATTGCGGAGGTTTCGTGGATGGAAAGTGGGGAAACTTGGGGGAAAGCTAGATCTACTCAAGACACAATGAATCCACGGATCAAATCCAACAAAACTTCATCACACCAACAAATCACAAAAAAAATTGGGGCTATTTTTGGTGGGGATTTTCGAAATTGGGGAAGAACACAACAAAATTAGGCTAGAAAACGAAGAGGGGAGGCTCCAAAATCGTGATCAACGTGGCTCATGTTACCAAGATGATGTAGGGTGAAACCCTATACGGCCGATCTTTCACAAAAGGAGCGGATCCCAACTAAGAACACAAAGAACACGAGGGGAAACACGAGGGAAAACACAAGAGAACACTCAAACCAACGAGATTGGGTCACACATATGCTAGATCCTTGAAACACGAGAGGAGATACAAGATCCACGATCAACAAAGGACGATACATAGGGTAACCGGTTCTTCTCCATGAGGAGGTCTTGATTGGGCCACCCAAGAGGGGGTATTGAATCCAACGTGGATCTTCTCCATAGAGGGGCCGCGGTCTCTCTCAAGGAGCAGATCCGTATGGATGAGCAAAGCTCTATCTCACATATGAGCTAAACCAATGCTAACCCTAACTAGGAGGAGGAGGAGGGGGTCTATATATAGTGTTAGTCCACGAAGGGGTAAGTGAGAGGGGGATACATGGGCCCTTGGCCCGTTCTCTGTGCACAGGCAAATGCTGGATGTCCGGGCTGGGGGGACGGATGTCCGGCAGCTCACGACGAGCCGGATGTCCGGGCTAGAGTTGCCCGATTCTTCTGCTCTCTGGTTAGCGTGCGCTGGATTTCCGGGCGAAGGGGCCGGATGTCCGGGGCTTCGGGAGGAGCCGGATGTCCGGGGCATGGGGCCGGATGTCCGGGCTGTCGAGGTCGCTTCCGGAGCTCTCTGGATAGGAAGGGGGCCGGATTTCTGGGAGTCGGGCCGGATGTCCGGCCGCTGTAGCAGCTCGCTCTTCTTCCTTCTCCTTCCTTCGCTCCTGCACACACTTGGCCTTGGTCCTTGGGCTCTCCATGGTCTACCCGGGTGGACCTGAGTATGCACAAGGTCCGCGCTTGAAGTAGCATCCATGTCTTACGTGCGGAAAGGGAAGATTCGGAAAGGAGCGAGTTCACCTTAGGTCCAATGGCGTATGCTCGAGTGTACATGGGGATGATCGTAGGATGCTCCGCATCACTTCGTCTCCTGTTACCCATCAATCCAAGAACCACAGCTGGGAACCCCCTACCTCGAGGTCCGCCGGTTTTGATACCGACAATCATGCTTTCATGGAGAGTTCCATTGTGTGATCGATAAATGATCAATGGCTCGTCCGCAGATCAACTGCGATGTCAGCATCTTCATCGTCGACTCGACTGGTCACCTTGGCTCGACCGAGGACTGCGGTCCATCTCAGATCGTCATGATCGGATGAGGGCCTTCATCAACATCAACTCCGATCTCTACCAAGATCATGGAGGAATCATCCATGAAGCTCGAGGGCTCAACGTCAACATTGCCCTCGGGCGACTGTGCTGTTTTTCTGCACAGTGAAGTTGTATCCACCGTCACCGCCTCCTCGGACGTTGATTTGATGATTACTTTGGTGGAATTGTGCGGAATTGAGTCCACAACCACCCTGTAAAATTTTGTCGTATTCCAATGGAGGAATCTCTGGCGATCTTCGATATACCGAAGACCTGTCGAATCCGGACGAGAATCTGGATGAGTTTGGGGCGAGGAGTCCAACGTCTAGTTCACTTATCCTTTGGAAGATCCAACCGTTCATCGGCTGCGGAATTCCTATATCTACCACCCATCAAAATTTTAGCTCAATCCGACCGTTCAAACTCCAGGAAACTTCTAATGAGTGGATCAATTTTCGGATCTGTTTTCTGCGCGAATACGAATCTGACCTGAGTTCATCTTTCTTCATGAACGGGATTTTGGACACCCTTTTGGGAGGAAGTTTTTCTTAGGGTATTGTGTGTTGTTTTTAAACACGTGCCCACAAATTTGAGCCTTTTCCGAGGTAATATTTACCATCACGCCGGTGTCAAACCAGTCCGACTACGTTGCTCCACGGCTGCCGACCTGCACTAGACACGTAGTCGCCTCATTGAGCTGAGGTCAACCTCATCGGATCATCATCTCGGCAAGCCGACCAAGAGTCCGGCATCGCGAAAGCTAAATCATCACCAACATCATCGCCCACGGATTGCACGGGTCGGGCGCGCCGGCATCACCGTGCGATCACTTCATCAAGCCGTCATTGACCGCGTCACAAGTTACGACCTCTGTGGGCATGGCCGCACCGTTGCTTCTTCAGGCCGATGTCCACCATGCCGACCTGCTTCGACACCTCGGCTGGCATGGCGGCTGCAACGCCATCTGCTGACCTCCTCCATCACCTCGGCTGGATCGGGGGCTTCGCCACCTCTTCATCAACCTACTCTGGGACTTTGGCGTCACCGGCCGACCAGCTTCGTCACGGCAGCTGGACTGGGGGCTTCGCCTCGCCGCATCGACCATGCTGCGTCATTACTTCGTCAAGCCGAGCTCCTCGCTAGATCACCTCAGGCTTGGGGGCTGCGACCTCGGACTACGTTTTTGTCTCGCCACAAGCCCGGACCTCATCATCGACGCCGAACACAATAACCAGCTAAGTCGCTTTCATGCTCAAAATTCCTCCAATCTTTTAATTTTTGTTTAGTTCGACCAACATTATATTTGTGTTAAACAAAAAGTTGTTTGTTAAAAACTTAGTTTGTCAAAAAAGTTGTTTGTCAAAACACTTCTTTTACCCAAGTTAACTGGGGGCTCTTAAATTTGTATGAGCCGTTTTATAATAACTATTTTTTCTAAGTCGTTGTGAAGTCTTTTTCTACCACTCATTTCTCGACTCGAGTGTGTGGTCAATAGTCGGATAGCCCGGTTTCTCTCTAAAAGCCGCTCGAGTTTAGTTTGCTAAACTGGCCTGAGAAGCAATCGACCTTCGGGATAGGAGGTTGAAGCCGAAGGCTGACCCGCTTGAAGTCTTGAGATTGGATGTGTCATGCTAGAGCATGACGGAAGCACAAACTAATTTTAAGACCAATTTTCGGATTGGCACCGAAAAACTTGATTTACTTTGGACGTAAAGTTTACGAATAAGTTTTTTGGTTTTTAGAGCTTATAACACTTTTAACCTATTGTATGTTTTCCTTTCACGAGGCGGGACATCCTCTTGATCGAGGTGTTCGGTGCTATGGTTTTGCTCGGGAAATATTTTTCTGACCCACAGTTCGGCATCTCTCCTGCCGAGCCGCAGCTCGGTGTTGTCAAAACACGTTCAATAGATGAAACATTTACCGAGGAGATTCGATCCTCAGGTTGGTCGGCCGCACCCAACCTGGGTCTCGGGGGCTACTGGCTATACATCTCAGCAGAGAATAAATTGCACTGATCGGAAATAAATTCTGCAAAAAATCAGCCCAAGGCCGAGGTGGTGCACCACCTCGGAAGTAGTCCGGTATAAAGCTCAGCTACGAGTAGCTGGCTCCATAGAGGGCATTTCCGGCATTAAGTTCGGCTGAACTCCTTCAAAGTTTTTCAAGAATGAGGTAATTTATGACACCTCGGATGCAGATCGGTGTTGGAGCTCGGCTGCAAATAGACATCTCGGATGTAGATTCGCGTTGGAGCTCGGCTGCAAAAACACACCTCGTATGTAGTCCGGTGTTGGAGCTCGGACGCAAGAGGAGACCGCCGCGCGGGAAACACTTCAAACCCGAGGTGTCGCGTAAAAAATAACAAGGCATTGGTAAAGGTCGAAGACTTAAAGGGCTCCTCGAGTGCCCGACGTGTGAACACTTCGGATTTAGCTCGGCAATCTTCAAGGTCGAAGATCGGGTTAGGGGCTACTAACGGTGTCCTAGACTAGGGGGTACTCACCACGTCATCTCTTGAACAGGTCGATCGGGCCGAGGACCCCCAGGGCGGTTTACTCATGGTCCACTTCGGGCAGCCATGACGCATACAAGGAGGATTCCATAAGACTTGGTGATCAAGACAAGGACTCCTCTCCATCGACGTAGCCGACTAGGACTCTTGTTATCCTAGGCCTCCGATACATTATATAAGCCGAGGCCAGGTTAGTCGATAGATATATGCTAGATCATTAGAATCATACACAACATACGATCTCAAGGTAGATCAACTCTGTACTCGATACATCATTATCAATATAAACAAGAGCAGGACGTAGGGTTTTACCTGCATCAAGAGGGCCCGAACATGGGTAAACACCGTCTCCTTCGTCTCGTGTTACCCATCGATCCATAGGTCGGGACCCCCTACCCAGAGGTCTGCCGGTTTTGACACCGACACACATGCACAAGTGGTTAGGTGTCACGACCCGATCCCGGGAGAGGCCCAAATCTTTGAACTTTCTATGTCAGTCCCTGGATAGTTGACACACATAGTCGGTGATGAAATACCAAGAATACATCACATGTCATAGTATTACATCGGAGATCTAGTGCTTTACCTTTACAATACATACCTGCTTAGCTCATGGGCTAGCTTACTATACAATCATGCAACAGAGATACTATTCTAGTCTTGTGGCGTCCATCCACTCACAGACAAGATTTGAGTATACTGTCGTAACCCTACTTCATACCTTTCCTTCGATATGGTAAACCTGCAACATGATACGTTGCAGCCACAAGGGTCAATACATCGAATGTATTGGCAAGGTTCACTAGGATTTACTTGTTGGAAAATAAAGATGTTGTTTGGTGTGGCTGGTTTTCCATTTGAGTGAGATATTCTTTCCCTATCTTTGTAACATTGGTCTAAACTAATATCATTATGACACTCCGATCCTTCTCCGGTCATAGTCAAAGCACTCTCGGTCCATCTCTGGTCGTAACCTTGGGCACAGAGGTCCATCTCCCCTGATGGCCCTATTGCCTTGGTTCAACCCATCAAATTTTAATTAAGAAGAGGTAATGAGATCAAGCTGACAATTCTCTGATAAGCTGCTCAAAATTGTCCGTAACCGGGGACACGGCTAATCATGATGAGTTTTATACACTTCTAGAGGTTTGTGTACTTTACCCAAGATTCCAAATCACACATTCCTACTACTAAACTTCACTTGTGAATTAGCTAGGTAGATCAAGATGAGACTTTTGGGAAGTAGTAGCCTTCTCCCAATGGCGGACCTAGTCCAACCTACATGCAATAACTACATCTGCATGTCATGCCGGGGAGGGTTCCCACAACTTACTTAGTCCAGGCAGAGCCCATATTGTCTCACGGTTACACATGGAAGCTACTCGAGTTTGAACTCATACAATCCTATGAGCCTGGGCGGTCGCCCATACAAGTGTCAACCACCAAGCAATACCGAAGCACTGCCCATATGATTCATCAATTAAGTTGTTTTATTAAGTATTCATCCATAGAGTAACCTTTTGAATGTTGATCCCAATCCATGTAATAGTAGCTAAGCAACTATTCATTGGATACAAGGTCAGGGTAAAATGGACCTGCATTTCTTCTACTGGGTTCTGTCAAGCATAAGTAAAATCCTATAGGGGATTCCTAGCTGAAAAGAACTACAATGCATGAAAACATAGGTTATGATCAAAGGTTTCTCTTGCCTGGTATTGATGATTCTTCAATCTCACAATCCTGATCACATTGCTCTTAGCTATACAACCTAACGTAAGTAAAGAGCAATCTTAACCAATCATACCAATCAAACATACAACAAGTATTGTGCATGGTGTCAGTGTCATTGTGTTCTGAGATCATGTGTCAGTGTTAACTCATAAGAGTTTGGAAAACAACATAGTGGTTGTCAATTGTAATACATGTGACTTAAGGGTTCACATGCAAGTTTCAAATAAAGGGTTCATCATAGTACTACTACGCATGCCCCTAGGGGGATAGATTGGTAGGAAAATACCATCACTCATCCCCGACCGCTACTCACAAGGAAGACAATCAATAATAAATCATGCTCCAATATCATCGCATAACGAGAGACCATACACATGCTTCGGGAATCACAAACCTTAACACCAATATTCTTACTAAACCACAATCATTCACTAGTAGCTCCCACATATTACCATCTCTATATCGCAAAAATATTGCAAGGATTCAAACATATCATATTCAGTGATCTACAAGTTTTATGTAGGATTTTATGACTAACCATGTGAATGGCCAATTCCTGTCAACTCTCTAAATAGATATAAGTGAAGCATGAGAGTTTAATTCTTTCTACAAAAGATATGCCCATGCTCTAACAAATATAAGTGAATCAAAAGAGCATTCTACAAATGGTGGTTTTCTATGTGTAGAGAAACATGCAATCCAAACTTCAAATGATATAAGTGAAGCACATGAAGCATTCTATAAAGCCATACTCAAAAGATATAAGTGAAGTGCAAAGAGAATTCTATAAATCAACCAAGGACTATCTCATACCAGCATGGTGCATAAAATAAAAAGGAAAAATAAACACAAAAGACGCTCCAAGAATTTGCGCATATCATGTGACGAATAAAAATATAGCTCCAAGTAAAATTACCGATGGTTGTTAGAAGAAAGAGGGGATGCCTTCTGGGGCATCCCCAAGCTTAGTTGCTTGGGAGTCCTTGAATATTACCTTGGGGTGCCTCGGGCATCCCCAAGCTTAGCCTCTTGCCACTCCTTATTCCTTCATCCATCGTGATCTCACCCAAAACTTGAAAACTTCAATCACACAAAACTTAACAAAACCCTTGTGAGATCCGTTAGTATAATAAAGCAAACCACTACTTTAAGTACTATTGAAAACCAATTCATATTTTATTTTTGCATTATACCTACTGTATTCTAACTTCTCCATGTCTTATACCAACGATACAATCCATAGCTCCATCAAACAAGCAAAACAATGCATCAAAAACATAATCTGTCAATAACAGGACAGTCTGTAGCAATTTGAACATTGACCATACTTCTGTAACTCTAAAAATTCTGAAAAATTAGGACAAAATAAACAATTCGCATAGCAGTACTGTGTAGAAATTTCAAAAACTTTTGACGTTCCAGTAAAAAATGTAAATTCACGCACTACATCCAAGTTTCTGTTTTTGCACTGCACATACTAAACAAGCAATCTAATCATCCTAAAGGAAAATCTTGGCACATTATTTTTATAATACAATGGATTTGTACAAGGGGATAATTATTTTTGTTGAAAAGTTTCTGTAATTCAAGATTTGCAAAGTTTCCATGGGCATGAACAAAGTTCAAGGAGCTCCCCCACTTCAACGGAGCTCGTCTTTCTTACTTTCACTTATATTTTTGAAAAAGTTTTTGGTTTCCCTATATTTTTTTTGTTTGACCCATAACTAAAGAAAGAGAACAAGAAAGCAAAAAAAAGGGAAAAGAAAATCTACTTAGTGAAGAAAGCAAACAAGCATACATGAAAATATTAACCCCACGCTATTGCTCCCAGGCAATGGCGCCAGAAAAGAGCTTGATAATCCCCAAGTGCAAGGAATCATCATAGCAATTTCCAAAGATGGAAGTGATAAGTATGGAGTGTTGAACCCACAAGGAGCTAAAGGTAAGATCTATATTCTCTCAAGTCCTATCTGCCACCGATACAACTCTACGTACACCGAGCATTTGCTTTCATCTAGAAACGAGAAATAAAACTACGTTGTGGGTATAAAGAGGATAGCTTTGCATGATATCGGAGGGCCAAAATATAAAAATAGGTGCTGTTAACATAAAGTTAGAATATATTACAAATAGAGAGTGTGGAATAATGATGGATCGGTGTGCGGAATTGTCCTAGGCAATTGTTAACAAGATCGATAATCATTATTGCAATTTTATATGAGGGTGAGGCATGAGCTAACATACTTTCTGTACTTGGATCATATGAACTAATTATTGGACCTCTAGCAAGCATCTGCAACTACTAGAAATCATTAAGGTAAACCCAACCATAGCTTTAAGTATCAAGTCCCCTTTACTCCCATACGCAACAACCCCCTTACTCGGGTTTAAGCTTCTGTCACTCTAGCAACCCACCATAAGCGAATCATGAATGTATTGCAACACCCTACAACGGGAATCCCTCATGTGTGCGCGGCACGGAGGGCACCATAGGACAGCACCAATATAAAACATACAACTCAAACCAATCCAGATCATCAATCAACCCAAAGAACAAAAGAGATCTACTCAAACATCATAGGATGGCAACGCATCATTGGACAATAATGTGTGGCATAAAGCACCATGTTCAAGTAGGGGATTACAGCGGGGTGCGGGAGAGTGGACCACTGAAAAGAGATGAGGAAGGTGATGAAGACGGTGATGTTGATGAAGATGATGACCGAGGCGATGAACTGGTGCGCGTCGGTGCTATACAAACGGTTTTTAACCCCTTTCCGCGACGACATTTGGAACCGTCGTCAAGTGAGTGTGGGCGATAGGGGGGGGTCCTTCCCACACGACCCAGAAATTGTCGGGGATAGGCCCTCCTGGGACCCAGGCTGGGGCCGTGTGCGATCGGGCGAGGCATCGAAACCCAATCAATTCCGTAGGTATGTACATCCCACACGGTAATCAGAGAAAAACATTTCCGTAGGTATGTACATCCCACACGATGAATCCCAGAAAAACATTTCCGTTCATATGTATATCACACACAGTCAATCCAAGGAATACGTTTCCGTTCTGATGTACATCCCACACAGTCAATCCAGTGAAAACGTTTCCGTTCATACGTACACCCCACACAGTTTGTTGGGGAACGCAGTAATTTCAATAATTTCGTATGATCACGCAAGATCTATCTAGGTGATGCATATCAACGAGCGTGGAGAGTGTGTCCACGTACCCTCGTAGACCGAAAGCGGAAGCGTTATATCAACGCGGTTGATGTAGTCGTACATCTTCACGATCCGACCGATCCTAGCAACGAACGTACGGCACCTCCGTGTTCAGCACACGTTCAGCTCGATGACGTCCCTCGTACTCTTGATCCAGTTGAGGCCGAGGGAGAGTTCCATCAGCACGACGGCGTGGCGGCGGTGATGATGAAGTTACCGGCGCAGGGCTTCGCCTAAGCACTACGACGATATGACTGAGGTGTGTAACTGTGGAGGGGGCACCGCACACGGCTAAAAGATCAACTTGTGTCTTGGGGTGCCCCCTTGACCACGTATATAAAGGAGGGAGGGGGAGGAGGCCGGCCTATGAGGGGCACGCCTATAGGGGGAGTCCAACTAGGATTCCCAATCCTAGTTGGAGTCCCCTTCCTTTTCCAAGAGGGGAGAGAGGGAAGGACTAGGAGAGGGAGAAGGAAAGAGAGGGGGGCGCCGCCCCTCCCTGGTCCAATTCGGACTTGCCATGGGGGGGGGCGCGGCCACCCCTTGAGGCCCTTCTCTCCTTTCTCGTATGGCCCATTAAGGCCCACTACTTCCCCCGTCGAATTCCCGTAACTCTCCGGTACTCTCAAAAATACCCGAACCACTCGGAACCTTTCCGATGTCAGAATATAACCTTCCAATATATCGATATTTTCCTCTCGACCATTTCGAGACTCCTCGTCATGTCCGTGATCTCATCCGGGACTCCGAAAAAACTTCGGTCATCAAATCACATAACTCATAATAAAAATCGTCATCGAACGTTAAGCGTGCGGACCCTGCGGGTTCGAGAACTATGTAGACATGACCGAGACTCATCTCTGGTCAATAACCAATATCGGAACTTGGATGCTCATATTGGCTCCTACATATTCTACGAAGATCTTTATCGGTCAAACCGCATAACAACATACGTTGTTCCCTTTGTCATCGGTATGTTACTTGCCCGAGATTCGATCGTCGGTATCACCATACCTAGTTCAATCTCGTTACCGGCAAGTCTCTTTACTCGTTCCGTAATGCATCTTCCCGCAATTAACTCATTAGTCACATTGCTTGCAAGGCTTGTACTGATGTGCATTACCGAGAGGGCCCAGAGATACCGCTCCGATACACGGAGTGACAAATCCTAATCTCGATCTATGCCAACCCAACAAACACCTTCGGAGACACCTGTGGAGCATCTTTATAATCACCCAGTTACGTTGTGATGTTTGATAGCACACAAGGTGTTCCTCCGGTATTCGGGAGTTGCATAATCTCATAGTCAGAGGAACATGTATACGTCATGAAAAAGCAATAACAATAAAGTAAACGATCATAGTGCTAAGCTAACGAATGGGTCTTGTCCATCACATCATTCTCTAATGATGTGATCCCGTTGATGAAATGACAACACATGTCTATGGCTAGGAAACTTAACCATCTTTGATTAACGAGCTAGTCAAGTAGAGGCATACTAGGGACACTCTGTTTGTCCATGTATTCACACATGTACTAAGTTTCCGGTTAATACAATTCTAGCATGTATAATAAACATTTATCATGATATAAGGAAATATAAATAACAACTTTATTATTACCTCTAGGGCATATTTCCTTCAGTCTCCCACTTGCACTAGAGTCAATAATCTAGTTCACACCGCCATGTGATTTAACACCAATAGTTCACATCGTCATGTGAATTTAACACTCTATAGTTCGCACCGCCATGTGACCAATACCCAAAGGGTTTACTAGAGTCAATAATCTAGTTCACATCGCCATGTGATTAACACCCAAAGAGTACTAAGGTGTGATCATGTTTTGCTTGTGAGAGAAGTTTAGTCAACTGGTCTGCCACATTCAGATCCGTATGTATTTTGCAAATTTCTATGTCTACAATGCTCTGCACGGAGCTACTCTAGCTAATTGCTCCCACTTTCAATATGTATCCAGATTGAGACTTAGAGTCATCCGGATCGGTATCAAAACTTGCATCGACGTAACCCTTTACGACAAACTTTTTGTCACCTCCATAACCGAGAAACATATCCTTATTCTACTAAGGATAATTTTGACCGCTGTCCAGTGATCCACTCCTGGATCACTATTGTACCCTCTTGCCAAACTCATGGTGAGGTACACAATAGGTCTGGTACACAGCATAGCATATTTCATAGAACCCATGACTGAGGCATAGGGAATGACTTTCATTCTCTTTCTATTTTTTGTTGTGGTCGGGTTTTGAGTCTTTTACTCAACTTCACACCTTGCAACACAGGCAAGAACTCCTTCTTTGACTGTTCCATTTTGAACTACTTCAAAATCTTGTCAAGGTATATACTCATTGAAAAAACTTATCAAGCGTCTTGATCTATGCTCAATATGTAAGCAGCTTCATCGAGGTCTTTCTTTGAAAAAGTCCTTTCAAACACTCCTTTATGCTTTCCAGAAAATTCTACATCATTTCCGATCAACAATATGTCATTCACATATACTTATCAGAAAGGTTGTAGTGCTCCCACTCACTTTCTTGTAAATACAGGCTTCACCTTAAGTCTGTATAAAACCATATGCTTTGATCACACTATCAAAGCGTACATTCCAACTCCGAGATGCTTGCACCAGTCCATAAATGGATCACTGGAGCTTACACACTTTGTTAGCACCTTTTGGATTGACAAAATCTTCTGGTTGCATCATATACAACTCTTCTTTAAGAAATCCATTAAGGAACGCAGTTTTGACATCCATTTGCCAAATTTCATAAAATGTGGCAATTGCTAACATGATTTGGACAGACTTAAGCATCGATACGAGTGAGAAAATCTCATTGTATTCAACACCTTGAACTTGTCGAAAACCTTTTTTGACAATTTCGAGCTTTGTAGATAGTAACACTACTATCAGCGTCCGTCTTCCTCTTGAAGATCCATTTATCCTCTATGGCTCGCCCATCATTGGGCAAGTCCACCAAAGTCCACACTTTGTTCTTATAGATGGATCCCATCTCAGATTTCATGGCCTCAAACCGTTTTGCAGAATCTGGGCTCATCATCGCTTCCTCATAGTTCGTAGGTTCGTCATGGTCAAGTAACATGACCTCCAGAACAGGATTACCGTACTACTATGGTGCGGATCTTACTCTGGTTTACCTACGAGGTTTGGTAGTAACTTGATTTGAAGTTTCATGATCATCATCATTAGCTTCCTCACTAATTATTGTAGGAATCACTGGAACTAATTTCTGTGATGAACTACTTTCCAATTCGGGAGCAGGTACAATTACCTCATCAAGTTCTACTTTCCTCCCACTCACTTCTTTCGAGAGAAACTCCTTCTCTAGAAAGGATCCATTCTTAGCAATGAATGTCTTGCCTTCGGATCTGTGATAGAAGGTGTACCCAACATTTTCTTTTGGGTATCCTATGAAGACGCACTTCTCCGATTTGGGTTCGAGCTTATCAGGTTGAAACTTTTTCACATAAGCATCGCAACCCCAAACTTTAAGAAACGACAGCTTAGGTTTCTTGCCAAACCATAGTTCATACAGTGTCGTCTCAACGGATTTAGATGGTGCCCTATTTAACGTGAATGCAGCCGTCTCTAATGCACAACCCCAAAATGATAGTGGTAAATTGGTAAGAGACATCATAGATCGCACCATATCTAATAAAGTACGGTTACAACGTTCGGACACACCATTACGCCGTGGTGTTCCAGGTGGCATGAGTTTGTGAAACTATTCCACATTGTTTCAAATGAAGACCAAACTCATAACTCAAATATTCACCTCCACGATCAGATCGTAGAAACTTTATTTTCTTGTTACGATGATTTTCCACTTCACTCTGAAATTCTTTGAACTTTTCAAATGTTTCAGACTTATGTTTCATCAAGTAGATATACCCATATCTGCTCAAATCATTTGTGAAGGTTAGAAAATAACGATACCCGCCGCGAGCCTCAACACTCATCGGACAACATACATCAGTATGTATTATTTCCAACAAGCCTGTTGCTCGCTCCATTGTTCCGGAGAACGGAGTCTTAGTCATCTTGCCCACGAGGCATGGTTCGCAAGCATCAAATGATTTATAATCAAGTGATTCCAAAAGTCCATCCGCATGGAGTTTCTGCATGCGCTTTACACCAATATGACCTAAATGGCAGTGCCACAAGTATGTTGCACTATCATTATCAACTTTGCATCTTTTGGCATCAGTATTATGTGTATCACTATGATCGAGATTCAATAAACCATTTATATTAAGTGTATGACCATAGAAGGTTTTATTCATGTAAACAGAACAACAATTATTCTTTGACTTAAATGAATAACCGTATTGCAATAAACATGATCCAATCATATTGATGCTGAACGCAAACACCAAATAACATTTATTTAGGTTTAACACTAATCCCGATGGTAAAGGGAGTGTGCGATGGTGATCTTATCAACCTTGGAATCACTTTCAACACACATCATCACCTCGCCGTTAACTAGTCTTTGTTTATTTTGCAACTCCCGTTTCGAGTTACTACTCTTAGCAACTGAACCAGTATCAAATACTGAGGGGTTGCTTATAAATACTAGTAAAGTACACATCAATAACATGTATATCAAATATACCTTTGTTCACTTTGCCATCCTTCTTATCCACCAAGTATCTAGGGTAGTTCCACTTCCAGTGACCGTTCCCTTTGCAGCAGAAGCACTCAGTTTCAGGCTTAGGTCTAGCTTTGGGCTTCTTCACAGGAGTGGCAACTTGCTTGCCATTCTTCTTGAAGTTCCCTTTCTTTCCCTTGTCGTTTTACTTGAAACTAGTGGTCTTGTCAACCATCAACACTTGATGCTTTTTCTTGATTTCTACCTTCGCCGATTTTAGCATCGCGAAGAGCTTGGGAATCGTTTCCGTTATCCCTTGCATATTATAGTTCATCACAAAGTTCTAGTAACTCGGTGATAGTGACTAGAGAACTCTGTCAATCACTATCTTATCTGGAAGATTAACTCCCACTTGATTCAAGTGATTGTAGTACTCAGACATTCTGAGCACATGCTCACTGGTTGAGCTATTCCCCTCCATCTTGTAGGCAAAATACTTGTCAGAGGTCTCATACCTCTCGACTTGGGCATGAGTCTGAAATACCAATTTCAGCTCTTGGAACATCTCATATGCTCCATGTCGTTCAAAACATTTTGAAGTCCCGGTTCTAAGCCGTAAAGCATGGTGCACTAAACTATCAAGTAGTCATCATACCGAGCTTGTCAAACGTTCATAACGTCTGTATCTGCTCCTGCAATAGTTCTGTCACCTAGCGGTGATTCAAGGACATAATTCTTCTGTGCAGCAATGAGGATAATCCTCAGATCACGGACCAAGTCCGCATCATTGCTACAACTTATTTTTCTCTAGGAACATATCAAAAAATAAATAGGGAGCTACATCGCGAGCTATTGATTTATAACATAGTTATGCAAATACTATCAGGACTAAGTTCATGATAAATTAAGTTCAATTAATCATATTACTTAAGAACTCCCACTTAGATAGACATCCCTCTAGTCATCTAAATGATCACGGGATCCATATCAACTAAACCATGTCCGATCATCACGTGAGATGGAGTAGTTTTCAATGGTGAACATCTCTATGTTGATCATATCTACTATATGATTCACGCTCGACCTTTCGGTCTCAGTGTTCCGAGGCCATATCTGCATATGCTAGGCTCGCAAGTTTAACCCGAGTCTTCTGCGTGTGCAAAACTGGCTTTCACCCGTTGTATGTGAACGTAGAGCTTATCACACCCGATCATCACGTGGTGTCTCAGCACAAAGAACTGTCGCAACGGTGCATACTCAGGGAGAACACTTATACCTTAAAATTTTAGTAAGGGATCATCTTATAAAGCTACCGTCAACTGAGCAAAATAAGATGCATAAAGGATAAACATCACATGCAATCAAAATATGTTACTTGATATGGCCATCATCATCTTGTGCCTTTGATAAAGTACCATTATGATGTCCATCTTCACCGGCAAGACACCATGATCTCCATCATCTTGATCTCTATCAACGTGGCGTCACATGGTCGTCTCGCCAACTATTACTTTTGCAACTATTGCTATCGCATAGCGATAAAGTAAAGCAATTATATGGCGCTTGCATCTTATGCAATAAAGAGACACCCATAAGGTTCCTGCCAGTTGCCGATAACTTTAACGAAACATGATCATCTCATACAACAAATTATATCACATCATGTCTTGACCATATCACATCACAACATGCCCTGCAAAAACAAGTTAGACGTCCTCTACTTTGTTGTTGCAAGTTTTACGTGGCTGTTACGGGCTTCTAGCAAGAAACGTTCTTACCTACGCATCAAAACCACAATGATTTTTCGTCAAGTGTGCTGTTTTAACCTTCAACAAGGACCGAGCGTAGTCAAACTCGATTCAACTAAAGTTGGAGAAACAGACACCCACTAGCCACCTGTGTGCGAAGCACGGCGGTAGAACCAGTCTCATGAACATGGTCATGTAATGTCAGTATGGGCCGCTTCATCCAACAATACCGTTGAATCAAAGTATGACATGCTGGTAAGCAGTATGACTATTATCGCCCACAACTCTTTGTGTTCTACTCATGCATATAACATCTACGCATAGACCTGGCTCGGATGCCACTATTGGGGAACGCAGTAATTTCAATAATTTCCTACGATCACGCAAGATCTATCTAGGTGATGCATAGCAACGAGCGGGGAGAGTGTGTCCACGTACCCTCGTAGACCGAAAGCAGAAGCGTTATATCAACGCGGTTGATGTAGTCGGACGTCTTCACGATCCGACCGATCCTAGCACCGAACGTACGGCACCTCCGTGTTCAGCACACGTTCAGCTCGATGACGTCCCTTGTACTCTTGATCCAGTTGAGGCAGAGGGAGAGTTCCGTCAGCACGACAGCGTGGCCATGGTGATGATGAAGTTACCGGCGCAGGGCTTCGCCTAAGCACTACGACGATATGACTGAGGTGTGTAACTGTGGAGGGGGGCACCGCACACGGCTAAAAGATCAACTTGTGTCTTGGGGTGCCCCCTTGGCCACGTATATAAAGGAGGGAGGAGGAGGAGGCCGGCCTAGGAGGGGCGCGCCTATAGGGGGAGTCCAACTAGGATTCCCAATCCTAGTTGGAGTCCCCTTCCTTTTCCAAGAGGGGAGAGAGGGAAGGAGTAGGAGAGGGAGAAGGAAAGAGAGGGGGGCGCCGCCCCCTCCCTAGTCCAATTCTGACTTGCCATGGGGGGGGGGGGCGCGGCCACCCCTTGAGGCCCTTCTCTCCTTTCCCGTATGGCCCATTAAGGCCCACTACTTCCCCCGATGAATTCCCATAACTCTCCGGTACTCTGAAAAATACCCGAATCACTCGGAACCTTTCCGATGTCCGAATATAGCCTTCCAATATATAGATCTTTACCTCTCGACCATTTTGAGACTCCTCGTCATGTCCATGATCTCATCCGAGACTCCGAAAAAAACTTCGGTCATCAAATCACATAACTCATAATACAAATCGTCATCGAACGTTAAGCGTGCGGACCCTACGGGTTCGAGAACTATGTAGACATGACCGAGACTCATCTCCGGTCAATAACCAATAGCGGAACCTGGATGCTCATATTGGCTCCTACATATTCTACGAAGATCTTTATCGGTCAAACCGCATAACAACATACGTTGTTCCCTTTGTCATCGGTATGTTACTTGCCCGAGATTCGATCGTCGGTATCACCATACCTAGTTTAATCTCGTTACCGGCAAGTCTCTTTACTCATTCCGTAATGCATCATCCCGCAATTAACTCATTAGTCACATTGCTTGCAAGGCTTATACTGATGTGCATTACCGAGAGGGCCCAGAGATACCTCTCCGATACACGGAGTGACAAATCCTAATATCGATCTATGCCAACCCAACAAACACCTTCGGAGACACCTGTGGAGCATCTTTATAATCATCCAGTTACGTTGTGATATTTGATAGCACACAAGGTGTTCCTCCGGTATTCGGGAGTTACATAATCTCATAGTCAGAGGAACATGTATAAGTCATGAAGAAAGCAATAGCAATAAACTAAATGATCATAGTGCTTATAGCAACATAGAAAATCACCAATGCTTATTTTGAAACACTGAAGAAACATGTTAATTATGACATATCTTCTCAAAAAGATCAATGTGCAAATGAATTAATTGCTACTGAGATAACAACCAAATTCTGGAACATCAGAAGCTATAATTAACTACAACGACGCTACAAGGTCTTACTCATGTACAATAAATAACAAATTGAACATTTTATGAGGAAGGTAAATATAACTGCAATAGCATAGCGACAGTGTTTGGATGACAGCAAATTGATACTAACAGGTGTGTACATGCACAAATTTAGTAACATAGAACTAATAGCACTAAGGCCGTCCACTATGTATGCCAAAACTGGGGTAAAGACAACTGTTGCTACATCTCGCGCTGGCGCCCTACATTGGCGAGCCGATGCAGCGGAAAAAAAAATCAGGGACCCAGACTCCGGAGCACGTAGTTGCTCCGATGCCCAGTTCCTTCGTGCCATAAAGATTTAGTATTTTACTGCTTGGCTGCTCGGATGTGTGGACCAAAGTTGGCTGCACAAACTGATGAAGCGGTGCCAAATAATTTTCTAATGGCACTGCTGATGAGATGGCAACAATTTAAGATACTAGGTACAAACTGTGACACTGTCTTAGGATGCGTTTGGTTGAAGGTGTGGTATGAATGGGTTGGGACCGTTACAGTGTCTGAATCACATCTAACAAATGATTACAACGAAAGAGGGTCTAACCTTCTCTGCACATGCCAGAAACTTCCTCCCACTGTCCACAGATTCAAACGCAACTAGCTTCACACATGGAGATTGATGGTGACAACGAGCAGATAGATCTTCAGCCACCCCGCTCCATTCGTTGCCACTGATGGTCCTAGGGAGCTACAAGAGGAAGAAATGACTCAAATCAACCGCCGGGTAAAAATCCTTCATTCCAAGTCATAGCCCGAGAGAGAGAAGAGAGGCATACCCAGGTGGTGAAGGAGTCGTCGCCGGAGGAGAAACTGCTGGAGAGGTCTTTGAAGAAGACCATGGCGACCCCGGCGTTAGGATGCGAGACGGCGAGAGCGAGGAGGCGGCTATAGCTTAGGAAGGAAGGAAGGGAGGAGGAAACATGGGAAATGTGACTTGTGGTCGGGGAGAAAAGGGGGTGGGGGTAGATATTTTGGCGGTAGGCCAAAATTTTGGAAATGTGGAGGGAAACTTTGCGCGCGGTGCCGCCGGACCATTCACTTTGAACGATTGTATGCATCGCAAATGATTCTTCTGCTTTACGCGCATGGGATGAGTTTGATAATTCAAAATTTGGTGGAAATTTCCCCAGGTACGTCATTGCATAATTTAACATCGCTTGCTAATTTGGGCACACAAAAGAGCGTACAGCAGACAGACCACACTTACTAAATCGAGCAATTTTAGTAATTAAACAGTGCCAGTTGACCTAAACATTGCTCTAACAAAATACCAGCTTCAAAAACAAAGCCTAAGTACGCATAATTTTAACAAATCCGCCGCCGCGCTGCTACCTCTTGAGCACTGCGTTGGTTTTCCCTTGAAGAGGAAAGGGTGATGCAGCAAAGTAGCGTAAGTATTTCCCTCAGTTTTTGAGAACCAAGGTATCAATCCAGTAGGAGGCCACGCACGAGTCCCTCGCACCTACACAAACAAATAAATCCTCGCAACCAACGCGATAAGGGGTTGTCAATCCCTTCACGGTCACTTACGAGAGTGAGATCTGATAGATATGATAGGATAATACTTTTGGTATTTTTATGATAAAGATGCAAAGTAAACTAAACAGAATAAAGACGGTGCTAGAAATAACTTGTTGATGGAAGATTAATATGATGGAAAATAGACCCGGGGGCCATAGGTTTCACTAGTGGCTTCTCTCAAGAGCATAAGTATTTACGGTGGGTGAACAAATTACTGTTGAGCAATTGACAGAATTGAGCATAGTTATGAGAATATCTAGGTATGATCATGTATATAGGCATCACGTCCGAGACAAGTAGACCGACTCCTGCCTGCATCTACTACTATTACTCCACACATCGACCGCTATCCAGCATGCATCTAGAGTATTAAGTTCATAAGAACAGAGTAACGCTTTAAGCAAGATGACATGATGTAGAGGGATAAACTCATGCAATATGATATAAACCCCATCTTGTTATCCTCGATGGCAACAATACAATACGTGCCTTGCTGCCCCTACTGTCATTAGGAAAGGACACCGCAAGATTGAACCCAAAGCTAAGCACTTCTCCCATTGCAAGAAAGATCAATCTAGTAGGCCAAACCAAACTGATAATTCGAAGAGACTTGCAAAGATAACCAATCATACGTAAAAGAATTCAGAAGATTCAAATATTGTTCATAGATAAACTTGATCATAAACCCACAATTCATCAATCTCAACAAACACACCGCTAAAGAAGATTACATCGAATAGATCTCCACGAGAGAGGGGGAGAACATTGTATTGAGATCCAAAAAGAGAGAAGAAGCCATCTAGCTAATAACTATGGACCCGAAGGTCTGAAGTAAACTACTCACACATCATCAGAGAGGCTATGGTGTTGATGTAGAAGCCCTCTGTGATTGATGCCCCCTCTGGCGGAGCTCCGGAACAAGCCCCAAGATGGGATCTCACGGGTACAGAAGGTTGCGGCGGTGGAATTAGGTTTTTGGCTCCGTATCTGGTAGTTTGGGGGTACGTAGGTATATATAGGAGGAAGGAGTACGTCGGTGGAGCAACATGGGGCCCACGAGGGTGGAGGGCGCGCCTGGGGGGGATAGGCGCGCCCCCCTACCTCGTGGCTTCCTGGTTGATGTCTTGACGTAGGGTCCAAGTCCTCTGGATCACGTTCGTTCCGAAAATCACGTTCCCGAAGGTTTCAATCCGTTTGGACTCCGTTTGATATTCTTTTTCTGCGAAACTTTGAAATAGGCAAAAAAACAGCAATTCTGGGCTGGGCCTCCGGTTAATAGGTTAGTCCCAAAAATAATATAAAAGTGTATAATAAAGCCCAATAATGTCCAAAACAGAATATAATATAGCATGGAGAAATAAAAATTATTGCTACGTTGGAGACGTATCAAGCATCCCCAAGCTTAATTCCTGCTCATCCTCGAGTAGGTACATGATAAAAACAGAATTTTTTATGTGGAATGCTATTTGGCATAATTTCAATGTAAATCTTCTTAATTGTGTTATGAATATTCAGATCCGAAAAGATTCAAGATGAAAGTTCAATATTGACATAAAAATAATAATACTTCAAGCATACTAACTAAGCAATTATGTCTTCTGAAAATAACATGGCCAAAGAAAGTTCATCCCTACAAAATCATATAGTTTAGTCATGCTCCATTTTTGTCACACAAGAATGCTCTCATCATGCACAACCCCAATGACAAGCCAAGCAATTGTTTCATACTTTAGTAATCTCAAACTTTTTCAACTTTCACGCAATACATGAGCGTGAGCCATGGATATAGCACTATGGGTGGAATAGAATATAATGATGGGGGTTATGTGGAGAAGACAAAAAAAGAGAAAGTATCACATCAACGAGGCTAATCAATGAGCTATGGAGATGCCCATAGATTGATGTTAATGCAAGGAGTAGGGATTGCCATGCAACAGATGCACTAGAGCTATAAATATATGAAAGCTCAACAAAAGAAACCAAGTGGGTGTGCATCCAACTTGCTTGCTCACGAAGACCTAGGGCATTTGAGGAAGCCCATTGTTGGAATATACAAGCCAAGTTCTATAATGAAAAGTTCCCACTAGTATATGAAAGTGACAAAACAAGAGACTCTCTATCATGAAGATTATGGTGCTACTTTGAAGCACAAGTGTGGTAAAAAGTATAGTAACATTGTCCCTTCTCTCTTTTTCTCTCATTTTTTTTCTTTTTTTGGGGCCTTCTCTTTTTTATGGCCTTTCTCTCTTTTTTTTTTTAATTTTACCTCACTTGGGACAATGCTCTAGAAAATGATGATCATCACACTTCTATTTATTTACAACTCAATGATTACAACTCAATACTAGAACAAAGTATGACTCTATATGAATGCCTCCGGCGGTGTACCGGGATATGCAATGAACCAAGAGTGACATGTATGAAAGAATTATGAATGGTGGCTTTGCCACAAATACTATGTCAACTACATGATCATGCAAAGCAATATGACAATGATGAACATGTCATGATAAGCGGAACGGTGGAAAGTTGCATGGCAATATATCTCAGAATGGCTATGGAAATGCCATAATAGGTAGGTATGGTGGCTTTTTTGAGGAAGATATAAGGAGGTTTATGTGTGAAAGAGCGTATCATATCACGGGGTTTGGATGCACCGGCAAATTTTGCACCAACTCTCAATGTGAGAAAGGGCAATGCACGGTACCGAAGAGGCTAGCAATGATGGAAAGGTGAGAGTGCGTATAATCCATGGACTCAACATTAGTCATAAAGAACTCACATACTTATTGCAAAAATCTAGAAGTCATCAAAAACCAAGCACCACGTGCATGCTCCTAGGGGGATAGATTGGTAGGAAAAGACCATCGCTCGTCCCCGACCGCCACTCATAAGGAGGACAATCAAAGAACACCTCATGTTTCAAATTTGTTACATAACGTTTACCATACGTGCATGCTACGGGACTTGCAAACTTCAACACAAGTATTTCTCAAATTCACAACTACTCAACTAGCACAACTTTAATATCACTATCTCCATATCTCAAAACAATCATCAAGCATCAAACTTCTCTTAGTATTCAACACACTCATAAGAAAGTTTTCACTAGTCTTGAATACCTAGCATATTAGGATTATTTAAGAAAATTACCATGCTGTTTAAGACTCTCAAAATAATCTAAGTGAAGCATGAGAGAATAATAGTTTCTATAAAACAAAACCACCACCGTGCTCTAAAAGATATAAGTGAAGTACTAGAGCAAAAACTATATAACTCAAAAGATATAAGTGAAGCACATAGAGTATTCTAATAATTTCCTAATCATGTGTGTGTCTCTAAAAAGGTGTGTACAGCAAGGATGATTGTGGTAAACTAAAAAGCAAAGACTCAAATCATACAAGACGCTCCAAGCAAAACACATATCATGTGGTGAATAAAAATATAGCTTCAAGTAAAGTTACCGATGGAAGTAGACGAAAGAGGGGATGCCTTCCGGGGCATCCCCAAGCTTTGGCTTTTAGGTGTCCTTAGATTATCTTGGGGGTGCCATGGGCATCCCCAAGATTAGGCTCTTGCCACTCCTTGTTCCATAATCCATCAAATCTTTCACCCAAAACTTGAAAACTTCACAACACAAAACTCAGCAGCAAATCTCGTGAGCTCCGTTAGCGAAAGAAAACAAAAGACCACTTCAAGGTACTGTAATGAACTCATTCTTTATTTATATTAGTGTTAAACCTACTGTATTCCAACTTCTCTATGGTTTATAAACTCTTTTACTAGCCATAGATTCATCAAAATAAGCAAACAACACACGAAAAACAGAATCTGTCAAAAACAGAACAGTCTGTAGTAATCTGTAACTAACACAAACTTCTGGAACTCCAAAAATTCAGCTAAAATAGGAAGACCTAGAAAATTTGTTTATTTATCAGCAGCAATTGGAATTAATATTTTATCACCTTCTGGTGATTTTTAACAATTATTTTTGTGAACAGAAAGTTTCTGGAATTTTCTGCAAGATCAAATAACTATCAACCAAGAAGATCCTATAGGTTTAACTTGGCACAAACACTAATTAAAACATAAAAACAAGTCTAACCAGAGGCTAGATCAAATATTTATTCCTAAACATAAGCAAAAAGCAAAAAAAAACTAAAAAAAAATTGGGTTGCCTCCCAACAAGCGCTATCGTTTAACGCCCCTAGCTAGGCATAAAAGCAAGGATAGATCTAGGTATTGCCATCTTTGGTAGGCAATCCATAAGTGGCTCTCATAATATATTCATAAGGTAATTTTATTTTCTTTCTAGGGAAGTGTTCCATGCCTTTCCTTAACGGAAATTGGAATATAATATTTCCTTCCTTCATATCAATAATTGCACCGATCGTTCTAAGGAAAGGTCTACCAAGAATAATAGGACATGAAGGATTGCAATCTATATCAAGAACAATAAAATCTACGGGCACATAATTCCTATTTGCAACAATAAGAACATCATTAATTCTTCCCATAGGTTTCTTAATAGTGGAATCCGCAAGGTGCAAGTTTAGGGAGCAATCATCAAAATCACGGAAACCTAACAAATCGCACAAAGTCTTCGGAATCGTGGAAACACTAGCACCCAAATCACACAAAGCATAGCATTCATGATCTTTAATTTTAATTTTAATAGTGGGTTCCCACTCATCATAGAGTTTTCTAGGGATAGAAACTTCCAACTCAAGTTTTTCTTCATAAGATTGCATCAAAGCATCAACGATATGTTTGGTAAAGGCTTTATTTTGACTATAAGCATGTGGAGAATTTAGCACGGATTGCAACAAGAGAATACAATCTATCAAAGAGCAATTATCATAATTAAATTCCTTGAAATCCAAAATAGTGGGTTCATTAATATCTAATGTTTTGATCTCTTCAATCCCACTTTTACCAATTTTGCATTAAGATCTAAAAACTCCGAATTTTTGGAACGCTTTCTAGGTAAAGGTAGATCACATTCCATCCCATCATTATCAAGATTCATATTGCAAAACAAAGATTTAATAGGGAACACATCAATAACTTTTAGATCTTCATCTTTATTTTCATAGGAACTAGAAGAACACGCTTTCATAAAGCAATCTTTCTTAGCACGCATCCTAGCGGTTCTTTCTTTGCACTCATCTATGGAAATTCTCATGGCTTTGAGAGACTCGTTGATATCATGCTTAGGTGGAATAGATCTAAGTTTCAAAGAATCAACATCAAGAGAAATTCTATCAACGTTCCTAGCCAAATCATCAACTTTAAGCAATTTTTCTTCAAGCAAAGCATTGAAATTCTTTTGCGAATTCATAAATTCTTTAACACTAGTCTCAAATTCAGAAGGCATATTATTAAAATTTCCATAAGAATTGTTGTAGGAATTACCATAATTATTAGAGGAATTACTAGGATAAGGCCTAGGATTAAAGTTTCCTCTATACGCGTTGTTACCAAAATTATTCCTACCGAAAAAATTCACATCCATAGATTCATTATTATTCTCAATCAAAGTAGACAAAGGCATATCATTAGGATCAGAAGGAACACTTTTATTATCAAGTAATTTCATAAGTTCATCCATCTTTCCACTCAAAACATTAATTTCTTCTATCGCATGCACTTTTTTATTAGTAGATCTTTCAGTGTGCCATTGAGAATAATTAACCATAATATTATCTAGGAGTTTAGTAGCTTCTCCTAAAGTGATTTCCATAAAAGTGCCTCCTGTGGCCGAATCTAAAAGATTTCTGGAAGCAAAATTCAACCCGGCATAAAAATTTTGTATGATCGTCCATAAATTCAAACCATGTGTAGGACAATTACATATCATTAATTTCATCCTCTCCCAAGCTTGTGCAACATGTTCATGATCAAGTTGCTTAAAATTCATAATGTCATTTCTAAGAGAGATGATCTTCGCGGGAGGAAAATATTTAGAGATAAAAGCATCTTTGCACTTACTCCAAGAATCAATACTATTTTTAGGCAAAGACGAAAACCAAGCTTTAGCACGATCTCTAAGCGAAAAAGGAAATAGCTTCAATTTAACAATATCATTGTCCACATCTTTCTTCTTTTGCATATCACACAAATCAACGAAGCTATTTAGATGGGTAGCGGCATCTTCACTAGGAAGGCCGGCGAATTGATCTTTCATGACAAGATTCAACAAAGCAGCATTGATTTCACAAGATTCAGTATTGGTAAGAGGAGCAATCGGAGTGCTAAGGAAATCATTGTTGTTGTATTGGTGAAGTCACACAATTTAGTATTATCTTGAGCCATCGTGACAAGCACGCAATCCAACACACGAGAAAACGAAAAGCAAGTGAACAAAAGGCGAACGAAAAAGAGAGGGCGAATAAAACGGCAAGGGTGAAGTGGGGGAGAGGAAAACGAGAGGCAAATGGCAAATAATGTAATGCGGGAGATAAGGGTTTGTGATGGGTACTTGGTATGTTGACTTTTGCGTAGACTCCCCGGCAACGGCGCCAGAAATCCTTCTTGCTACCTCTTGAGCACTGCGTTGGTTTTCCCTTGAAGAGGAAAGGGTGATGCGGCAAAGTAGCGTAAGTATTTCCCTCAGTTTTTGAGAACCAAGGTATCAATCCAGTAGGAGGCCACGTACGAGTCCCTTTCACCTACACAAACAAATAAATTCTCGTAACCAACGCGATAAGGGGTTGTCAATCCCTTCACGGTCACTTACGAGAGTGAGATCTGATAGATATGATAGGATAATATTTTTGGTATTTTTATGATAAAGATGCAAAGTAAAGTAAACAGAATAAAGACGGTGCTAGAAATAACTTGTTGACGGAAGATTAATATGATGGAAAATAGACCCGGGGGCCATAGTTTTCACTAGTGGCTTCTCTCAAGAGCATAAGTATTTACGGTGGGTGAACAAATTACTATTGAGCAATTGACAGAATTGAGCATAGTTATGAGAATATCTAGGTATGATCATGTATATAGGCATCACGTCCGAGACAAGTAGACTGACTCCTGCCTGCATCTACTACTATTACTCCACACATCGACCGCTATCCAGCATGCATCTAGAGTATTAAGTTCATAAGAACAGAGTAACACTTTAAGCAAGATGACATGATGTAGAGGGATAAACTCATGCAATATGATATAAACCCCATCTTGTTATCCTCGATGGCAACAATACAATACGTGCCTTGCTGCCCCTACTGTCATTGGGAAAGGACACCGCAAGATTGAATCCAAAGCTAAGCACTTCTCCCATTGCAAGAAAGATCAATCTAGTAGGCCAAACCAAACTGATAATTCGAAGAGACTTGCAAAGATAACCAATCATACATAAAAGAATTCAGAAGATTCAAATATTGTTCATAGATAAACTTGATCATAAACCCACAATTCATCGATCTCAACAAACACACCGCAAAAGAATATTACATCGAATAGATCTCCACGAGAGAGGGGGAGAACATTGTATTGAGATCCAAAAAGAGAGAAGAAGCCATCTAGCTAATAACTATGGACCCGAAGGTCTAAAGTAAACTACTCACACATCATCAGAGAGGCTATGGTGTTGATGTAGAAGCCCTCTGTGATCGATGCCCCCTCTGGCGGAGCTCCGGAACAAGCCCCAAGATGGGATCTCACGGGTACAGAAGGTTGCGGCGGTGGAATTAGGTTTTTGGCTCCATATCTGGTAGTTTGGGGGTACGTAGGTATATATAGGAGGAAGGAGTACGTTGGTGGAGCAACGTGGGGCCCACGAGGGTGGAGGGCGCGCCTGGGGGGGGGGGGGTAGGTGCGCCCCCTACCTCGTGGCTTCCTGGTTGATGTCTTGACGTAAGGTCCAAGTCCTCTGGATCACATTCGTTCGAAAAATCACGTTCCCGAAGGTTTCAGTCCGTTTGGACTCCGTTTGATATTCTTTTTCTGCGAAACTCTGACATAGGCAAAAAAATAGCAATTCTGGGCTGGGCCTCCGGTTAATAGGTTAGTCCCAAAATAATATAGAAGTGTATAATAAAGCCCAATAATGTCCAAAACAGAATATAATATAGCATGGAGCAATCAAAAATTATAGATACGTTGGAGACGTATCAAGCGCCGGCCTATGCATCGCCGGTGTGAGATGAGGCATCGATGACTTGTCCTGGCGACATGCCGCTGTTGGTGGACTCCGCGTCCCCCCTGCTGAAGTCGACCGTGTCCTCGTCCTCATCCTCGGCGCCGCCCTCAAGGTTGTAGTACTCGTAGTATTGGCTGCGCCAGAGCTTGCGTTGGTACTCCACCACCAATTCCTCGACGGACAGACTCTTCTCTACCTCGACCTCGACCACGCGCAACTCCTCTTCTCGGCGCTCCTCGATCTCCACTGCCTCCTGCATCTCCAGCTCCCGCTCGGCGACCTCATGAGGAAGCAGGTGCTCCATGGCCACCGCCGCCTTTTCAGACGTGGGTTGCATGCTGGAGTCCGAGGTGGCCTGGAATATCTTGGCATGTGCATCCTTGATCTTGGCATGGATGGCCTCGACCTGGCCAGGGCGACATCGGCGGCACGGACGGCAGCTCGAGCGCTCTCGGCATTTGCAGCCGTCATCGCAGCAACAGCTGCAGATGTCTCGGCTGCTGCAGCTGCCCCGTCGGCTGTCGCAGACGCCCTCTCGGCGAAAGCGGCCATGCTCAATGCGGATGCGGCTGCACTCTCGACGTAGGCGGCCGCGCTCTCAGCGCAGGCGGCTCGGGGGGGACGCGACCATCGTACGGGCCTTCATGAAGCGTTTCCATGGCGTCATCTTTGCAAGAATCGGATGCGGGAATGGGGATTGGGGTTCGTGGATTCGGGGGTTGCTGGCACTGGAGCAGACGAGCCGGCGAAGCTTAAGGAGGGAGACTTAAATAGACCCAGATATTTTCATCGCAAACGGTTCCTAGAAAACAAATGTGTGTGATGTTGTAGATATTTTTTATTAGCTATGAATGATGAATTTGGAGTAAACTGGCAATGGATGGTGTTTTAAATGAAAGAGAAATTTTCTACTACTAATACAACTGTCATGTCAAATTTTGGAAAATTTCAGGGGTCATTTGACCTTTTAAGACATTTAAGTGATTTTCTAATGACCGTGATTGAAATTTGAACTACATGTACATGCAACAGCTAACCATAACGGTTTCAAAACTCATATTTTGTGTACTTGTGTGCGATTTAATTCCACATGTAGTAAATTGCAAGGAATTTTCAAACATATTGGTCTAATGGCTATGACACAATTAAGCATGGAGTGACATGGCATTTTAATTCCAAAAAATAAAAAAAATCAGAAACACATGAAACCTTGGTTGATGTGATGTCATGCCACCAAGATGATGTGGTAAAGAAATTGGCATGTTTGACGAAAGTTTGGACACACACCCCTCACAAACCGGAGCAACTCACTAGAAGGCTCGTGGTTCCGAGAGGGAACAATGCATGTTTGATGACGAACGGGAGATAGCTTCCTCTTACGGCCTTCAATTTATCTCTACAACTAACATGCACTACTACAACTGTAATGTGAAATTTTGGAAAATTCTAGGGGTCATTTGACCTTTTAAAGACATTTAAGTGATTTTATAGCCATTTAATGACTGTAATTCAAATTTGAAATACATCTACATGCAACGCCTAACCAAAATGGTTTGAAAAATCATATTTGTGTACTTGTGTGCGAGTTAATTCCATGTGCGGTAAATTAGAATGAATTTTCAAACATATTTATCTCACGACATGGACACATGCATACGTATGCATGGAGTGACATGCCATTTTTCCAAAAAATCAAAAAATATCAGAAACACATGAAACCTTGGTTAATGTAATGTCATGCCACCAAGATGATGTGGTAAAGAAATTGGCAAGTTTGACGAAAGTTTGGACACACACCCCTCACAAACCGGAGCAACTCACTAGAAGGCTCGTGGTTCCGATTGGGAACAATGCATGTTTGATGACGAACGCGAGATAGCTTCCTCTTACGGCCTTCAATTTATCTCTACGTCTAGCGTGCACTACTACAACTGTAATGCGAAATTTTGGAAAATTCTAAGGGTCATTTGACCTTTTAAAGACATTTTAGTGATTTTCTAGCCATTTAATGACCGTAATTCAAATTTGAACTACATCTACATGCAACGCCTAACCAAAACGGTTTGAAAAATCATATTTGTGTACTTGTGTGCGAGTTAATTCCATGTGCAGTAAATTAGAATGAATTTTCAAACATATTTGTCTCACGACATGGACACATGCATACGTATGCATGGAGTGACATGCCATTTTAATTCCAAAAAATAAAAAAATATCAGAAACACATGAAACCTTGGTTAATGTAGTGTCATGCCACCAAGATGATGTGGTAAAGAAATTGGCATGTTTGATGAAAGTTTGGACACACACCCCTCACAAACTAGAGCAACTCACTAGAAGGCTCGTGGTTCCGAGAGGGAACAATGCATGTTTGATGACGAACGGGAGATAGCTTCTCTTACGGTCTTCAATTTATCTCTACGTCTAACGTGCACTACTACAACTGTAATGTGAAATTTTGGAAAATTCTAGGGGTCATTTGACCTTTTAAAGACATTTAAGTGATTTTCTAGCCATTTAATGAACGAAATTAAAATTTGAACTACATCTACGTGCAACGCCTAATCAAGACGGTTTGAAAAATTATATTTGTGTACTTGTGTGCGATTTAATTACATGTGCAGTAAATTAGAAAGAATTTTCAAACATATTGGTCTCACGACATGGACACATGCATACATGTGCATGGAGTGACACGGCATTTTAATCCCAAAAAATAAAAAAAATCAGAAACACATGAAACCTTGGTTGATGTAATGTCATGCCACCAAAATGATGTGGTAATGAATTTGGCATGTTTGACGAAAGTTTGGACACACACCCCTCACAAACCGGAGCAACTCACTAGAAGGCTCGTGGTTCCGATAGGGAACAATGCATGTTTGATGACGAACGGGAGATAGCTTCCTCTTACGGCCTTCAATTTATCTCTACGTCTAACGTGCACTACTACAACTGTAATGTGAAATTTTGGAAAATTCTAGGGGTTATTTGACCTTTTAAAGATATTTAAGTGATTTTCTAGCCATTTAATGAACGAAATTCAAATTTGAACTACATCTACGTGCAACGCCTAACCAAAACGGTTTGAAAAATTATATTTGTGTACTTGTGTGCGAGTTAATTACATGTGCAGTAAATTAGAAGGAATTTTCAAACATATTGGTCTCACGACATGGACATATGCATACATGTGCATGGAGTGACATGGTATTTTAATCCCAAAAAATAAAAAAATCAGAAACACATGAAACTTTGGTTGATGTAATGTCATGCCACCAACATGATGTGGTAAAGAATTTGGCAGGTTTGACGAAAGTTTGGACACACACCCCTCACAAACTGGAGCAACTCACTAGAAGGCTCGTGGTTCCGATTGGGAACAATGCATGTTTGATAACGAACGGGAGATAGCTTCCTCTTACGGCCTTCAATTTATCTCTATGTCTAACGTGCACTACTACAACTATAATATGAAATTTTGGAAAATTCTAGGGGTCATTTGACCTTTTAAAGAAATTTAAGTGATTTTCTAGCCATTTAATGACCGTAATTCAAATTTAAACTACATCTACATGCTACGCCTAACCAAAACGGTTTGAAAAATCATATTTGTGTACTTGTGTGCGAGTTACTTCCATGTGCAGTAAATTAGAAGGAATTTTCAAACATATTGGTCTCACGACATGGACACATGCATACATGTGCATGGAGTGACATGGCATTTTAATCACAAAAAATAAAAATAAAAATCAGAAACACATGAAACCTTGGTTGATGTAATGTCATGCCACCAAAATGATGTGGTAAAGAATTTGGCATGTTTGACGAAAGTTTGGACACACACCGCTCACAAACCAGAGCAACTCACTAGAAGGCTCGTGGTTCCGATTGGGAACAATGCATGTTTGATGACGAACGGGAAATAGATTCCTCTTACGGCTTTCAATTTATCTCTAAGTCTAACACGCACTACTACAACTATAATATGAAATTTTGGAAAATTCTAGGGGTCATTTGACCTTTTAAAGACATTTAAGTGATTTTCTAGCCATTTAATGACCGTAATTCAAATTTGAACTACATCTACATGCAACGCCCAACCAAAACGGTTCGAAAAATTATGTTTGTGTACTTGTGTGCGAGTTAATTCCATGTGCACTAAATTAGAAGGAATTTCCAAACAAATTGGTCTCACGACATGGACACATGCATACGTGTGCATGGAGTGACATGGCATATTAATCACAAAAAAATAAAAAATTCAGAAACACATGAAACCTTGGTTGATGTAATGTCATGCCAGCAAAATGATGTGGTAAAGAATTTGGCATGTTTGACGAAAGTTTGGACACACACCCCTCACAAACCGAAGCAAATCACTAGAAGGCTCGTGGTTCCGAGAGGGAACAATGCATGTTTGATGACGAACGGGAGATAGCTTCCTCTTACGGCCTTCAATTTATCTCTACGTCTAATGTGCACTACTACAACTGTAATGTGAAATTTTGGAAAATTCTAGGGGTCAATTGACCTTTTAAAGACATTTAAGTGATTTTCTAGCCATTTAATAAACGGAATTCAAATCTGAACTACATCTACATGCAACGCCTAACCAAAACTGTTTGAAAAATCATATTTGTGTACTTGTGGGCGAGTTAATTCCATGTGCAGTTAATTAGAAGGAATTTTCAAACAGATTGGTCTCACGACATGGACACATGCATACATGTGCATGGAGTGACATGGCATTTTAATCACAAAAAAATAAAAAAAATCAGAAACACATGAAACCTTGGTTGATGTAATGTCATGCCACCAAAATGATGTGGTAAAGAATTTGGCATGTTTGACAAAAGTTTGGACACACACCCCTAACACACCGAAGCAACTCACTAGAAGGCTCGTGGTTCCGATTGGAAACAATGCATGTTTGATGACGAACGGGAGATAGCTTCCTCTTACGGCCTTCAATTTATCTCTATGTCTAACGTGCACTACTACAACTGTAATGCGAAATTTTGGAAAATTCTAGGGGTCATTTGACCTTTTAAAGACATTTTAGTGATTTTCTAGCCATTTAATGACCGTAATTCAAATTTGAACTGCACTACATGCAACGCCTAACCAAAACGGTTTGAAAAATCATATTTGTGTACTTGTGTGCGAGTTAATTCCATGTGCAGTAAATTAGGATGAATTTTCAAACATATTGATCTCAGGACATGGACACATGCATACATGTGCATGGAGTGACATGGCATTTTAATCCGAAAAAATAAAATAAAAATCAGAAACACATGAAACCTTGGTTGATGTAATTTCATGCCACCAAAATGATGTGGTAAAGAAGTTGGCATGTTTGACGAAAGTTTGGACACACACCCCTCACAAACCGGAGCAACTCACTAGAAGGCTCGTGGTTCCGATTGGGAACAATGCATGTTTGATAACGAACGGGAGATAGCTTCCTCTTACGGCCTTCAATTTATCTCTACGTCTAACGTGCAATACTACAACTGTAATATGAAATTTTGGAAAAATTTAGGGGTCATTTGACCTTTTAAAGACATTTAAGTGATTTTCTAGCCATTTAATGACCGTAATTCAAATTTGAACTACATCTACATGCAACGCCTACCCAAAACGGTTTGAAAAATCATATTTGTGTACTTGTGTGCGAGTTAATTCCATGTGCAGTAAATTAGAAGGAATGTTCAAACATATTGGTCTCACGACATGGACACATGCATACATGTGCATGGGGTGACATGGCATTTTAATCCCAAAAAATAAAATAAAAATCAGAAACACATGAAACCTTGGCTGATGTAATTTCATGCCACCAAAATGACGTGGTAAAGAATTTGGCATGTTTGACGAAAGTTTGGACACACACCCCTCACAAACCGGAGCAACTCACTAGAAGGCTCGTGGTTCCGATTGGGAACAATGCATGTTTGATAACGAACGGGAGATAGCTTCCTCTTACGGCCTTCAATTTATCTCTACGTCTAACGTGCAATACTACAACTGTAATATGAAATTTTGGAAAAAT
Organism: Triticum aestivum; assembly: GCF_018294505.1. NCBI lineage: Eukaryota > Viridiplantae > Streptophyta > Magnoliopsida > Poales > Poaceae > Triticum > Triticum aestivum. Next base: position 295,825,054 of record NC_057799.1, read on the forward strand.
TTAGGGGTCATTTGACCTTTTAAAGACATTTAAGTGATTTTCTAGCCATTTAATGACCGTAATTCAAATTTGAACTACATCTACATGCAACGCCTACCCAAAACGGTTTGAAAAATCATATTTGTGTACTTGTGTGCGAGTTAATTCCATGTGCAGTAAATTAGAAGGAATGTTCAAACATATTGGTCTCACGACATGGACACATGCATACATGTGCATGGGGTGACATGGCATTTTAATCACAAAAAAATAAAAAAAAAATCAGAAACACATGAAACCTTGGTTGATGTAATGTCATGCCACCAAAATGATGTGGTAAAGAATTTTGCATGTTTGACAAAAGTTTAGACACACACCCCTCACAAACCGAAGCAACTCACTAGAAGGCTCGTGGTTCCGATTGGAAACAATGCATGTTTGATGACGAACGGGAGATAGCTTCCTCTTACGGCCTTCAATTTATCTCTATGTCTAACGTGCACTACTACAACTGTAATGCGAAATTTCGGAAAATTCTAGGGGTCATTTGACCTTTTAAAGACATTTTAGTGATTTTCTAGCCATTTAATGACCGTAATTCAAATTTGAACTGCACTACATGCAACGCCTAACCAAAACGGTTTGAAAAATCATATTTGTGTACTTGTGTGCGAGTTAATTCCATGTGCAGTAAATTAGGATGAATTTTAAAACATATTGGTCTCACGACATGGACACATGCATACATGTGCATGGAGTGACATGGCATTTTAATCCGAAAAAATAAAATAAAAATCAGAAACACATGAAACCTTGGTTGATGTAATTTCATGCCACCAAAATGATGTGGTAAAGAAGTTGGCATGTTTGACGAAAGTTTGGACACACACCCCTCACAAACCGGAGCAACTCACTAGAAGGCTCGTGGTTCCGATTGGGAACAATGCATGTTTGATAACGAACGGGAGATAGCTTCCTCTTACGGCCTTCAATTTATCTCTACGTCTAACGTGCAATACTACAACTGTAATATGAAATTTTGGAAAAATTTAGGGGTCATTTGACCTTTTAAAGACATTTAAGTGATTTTCTAGCCATTTAATGACCGTAATTCAAATTTGAACTACATCTACATGCAACGCCTACCCAAAACGGTTTGAAAAATCATATTTGTGTACTTGTGTGCGAGTTAATTCCATGTGCAGTAAATTAGAAGGAATGTTCAAACATATTGGTCTCACGACATGGACACATGCATACATGTGCATGGGGTGACATGGCATTTTAATCCCAAAAAATAAAATAAAAATCAGAAACACATGAAACCTTGGCTGATGTAATTTCATGCCACCAAAATGACGTGGTAAAGAATTTGGCATGTTTGACAAAAGTTTGGACACACACCCCTCACAAACCGAAGCAACTCACTAGAAGGCTCGTGGTTCCGAGAGGGAACAATGCATGTTTGATGACGAACGGGAGCTAGCTTCCTCTTACGGCCTTCAATTTATCTCTACGTCTAATGTGCACTACTACAACTGTAATGTGAAATTTTGGAAAATTCTAGGGGTCAATTGACCTTTTAAAGACATTTAAGTGATTTTCTAGCCATTTAATAAACGCAATTCAAATCTGAACTACATCTACATGCAACGCCTAACCAAAACTGTTTGAAAAATCATATTTGTGTACTTGTGGGCGAGTTAATTCCATGTGCAGTTAATTAGAAGGAATTTTCAAACAGATTGGTCTCACGACATGGACACATGCATACATGTGCATGGAGTGACATGGCATTTTAATCACAAAAAAATAAAAAAAATCAGAAACACATGAAACCTTGGTTGATGTAATGTCATGCCACCAAAATGATGTGGTAAAGAATTTTGCATGTTTGACAAAAGTTTAGACACACACCCCTCACAAACCGAAGCAACTCACTAGAAGGCTCGTGGTTCCGATTGGAAACAATGCATGTTTGATGACGAACGGGAGATAGCTTCCTCTTACGGCCTTCAATTTATCTCTATGTCTAACGTGCACTACTACAACTGTAATGCGAAATTTCGGAAAATTCTAGGGGTCATTTGACCTTTTAAAGACATTTTAGTGATTTTCTAGCCATTTAATGACCGTAATTCAAATTTGAACTGCACTACATGCAACGCCTAACCAAAACGGTTTGAAAAATCATATTTGTGTACTTGTGTGCGAGTTAATTCCATGTGCAGTAAATTAGGATGAATTTTCAAACATATTGATCTCAGGACATGGACACATGCATACATGTGCATGGAGTGACATGGCATTTTAATCCGAAAAAATAAAATAAAAATCAGAAACACATGAAACCTTGGTTGATGTAATTTCATGCCACCAAAATGATGTGGTAAAGAAGTTGGCATGTTTGACGAAAGTTTGGACACACACCCCTCACAAACCGGAGCAACTCACTAGAAGGCTCGTGGTTCCGATTGGGAACAATGCATGTTTGATAACGAACGGGAGATAGCTTCCTCTTACGGCCTTCAATTTATCTCTACGTCTAACGTGCAATACTACAACTGTAATATGAAATTTTGGAAAAATTTAGGGGTCATTTGACCTTTTAAAGACATTTAAGTGATTTTCTAGCCATTTAATGACCGTAATTCAAATTTGAACTACATCTACATGCAACGCCTACCCAAAACGGTTTGAAAAATCATATTTGTGTACTTGTGTGCGAGTTAATTCCATGTGCAGTAAATTAGAAGGAATGTTCAAACATATTGGTCTCACGACATGGACACATGCATACATGTGCATGGGGTGACATGGCATTTTAATCCCAAAAAATAAAATAAAAATCAGAAACACATGAAACCTTGGCTGATGTAATTTCATGCCACCAAAATGACGTGGTAAAGAATTTGGCATGTTTGACGAAAGTTTGGACACACACCCCTCACAAACCGGAGCAACTCACTAGAAGGCTCGTGGTTCCGATTGGGAACAATGCATGTTTGATAACGAACGGGAGATAGCTTCCTCTTACGGCCTTCAATTTATCTCTACGTCTAACGTGCAATACTACAACTGTAATATGAAATTTTGGAAAAATTTAGGGGTCATTTGACCTTTTAAAGACATTTAAGTGATTTTCTAGCCATTTAATGACCGTAATTCAAATTTGAACTACATCTACATGCAACGCCTACCCAAAACGGTTTGAAAAATCATATTTGTGTACTTGTGTGCGAGTTAATTCCATGTGCAGTAAATTAGAAGGAATGTTCAAACATATTGGTCTCACGACATGGACACATGCATACATGTGCATGGGGTGACATGGCATTTTAATCACAAAAAAATAAAAAAAAAATCAGAAACACATGAAACCTTGGCTGATGTAATTTCATGCCACCAAAATGACGTGGTAAAGAATTTGGCATGTTTGACGAAAGTTTGGACACACACCCCTCACAAACCGAAGCAACTCACTAGAAGGCTCGTGGTTCCGAGAGGGAACAATGCATGTTTGATGACGAACGGGAGCTAGCTTCCTCTTACGGCCTTCAATTTATCTCTACGTCTAACGTGCACTACTACAACTGTAATGTGAAATTTTGGAAAATTCTAGGGGTCATTTGACCTTTTAAAGACATTTAAGTGATTTTCTAGCCATTTAATGACCGTAATTCAAATTTGAACTACATCTACATGCAACGCCTAACCAAAACTGTTTGAAAAATCATATTTATGTACTTGTGTGCGAGTTAATTCCATGTGCAGTAAATTAGAAGGAATTTTAAAACATATTGGTCTCACGACATGGACACATGCATACATGTGCATGGAGTGACATGGAATTTTAATCACAAAAAATAAAAAAACAGGAACACATGAAACCTTGGTTGATGTAATGTCATGCCAGCAAAATGATGTGGTAAAGAATTTGGCATGTTTGACGAAAGTTTGGACACACACCCCTCACAAACCGAAGCAACTCACTAGAAGGCTCGTGGTTCCGAGAGGGAACAATGCATGTTTGATGACGAACGGGAGATAGCTTCCTCTTACGGCCTTCAATTTATCTCTACGTCTAACGTGCACTACTACAACTGTAATGTGAAATTTTGGAAAATTCTAGGGGTCAATTGACCTTTTAAAGACATTTAAGTGATTTTCTAGCCATTTAATAAACGGAATTCAAATCTGAACTACATCTACATGCAACGCCTAACCAAAACTGTTTGAAAAATCATATTTGTGTACTTGTGGGCGAGTTAATTCCATGTGCAGTTAATTAGAAGGAATTTTCAAACAGATTGGTCTCACGACATGGACACATGCATACATGTGCATGGAGTGACATGGCATTTTAATCACAAAAAAATAAAAAAAAATCAGAAACACATGAAACCTTGGTTGATGTAATGTCATGCCACCAAAATGATGTGGTAAAGAATTTGGCATGTTTGACAAAAGTTTGGACACACACCCCTCACAAACCGAAGCAACTCACTAGAAGGCTCGTGGTTCCGATTGGAAACAATGCATGTTTGATGACGAACGGGAGATAGCTTCCTCTTACGGCCTTCAATTTATCTCTATGTCTAACGTGCACTACTACAACTGTAATGCGAAATTTCGGAAAATTCTAGGGGTCATTTGACCTTTTAAAGACATTTTAGTGATTTTCTAGCCATTTAATGACCGTAATTCAAATTTGAACTGCACTACATGCAACGCCTAACCAAAACGGTTTGAAAAATCATATTTGTGTACTTGTGTGCGAGTTAATTCCATGTGCAGTAAATTAGGATGAATTTTCAAACATATTGATCTCAGGACACGGACACATGCATACATGTGCATGGAGTGACATGGCATTTTAATCCGAAAAAATAAAATAAAAATCAGAAACACATGAAACCTTGGTTGATGTAATTTCATGCCACCAAAATGATGTGGTAAAGAAGTTGGCATGTTTGACGAAAGTTTGGACACACACCCCTCACAAACCGGAGCAACTCACTAGAAGGCTCGTGGTTCCGATTGGGAACAATGCATGTTTGATAACGAACGGGAGATAGCTTCCTCTTACGGCCTTCAATTTATCTCTACGTCTAACGTGCAATACTACAACTGTAATATGAAATTTTGGAAAAATTTAGGGGTCATTTGACCTTTTAAAGACATTTAAGTGATTTTCTAGCCATTTAATGACCGTAATTCAAATTTGAACTACATCTACATGCAACGCCTACCCAAAACGGTTTGAAAAATCATATTTGTGTACTTGTGTGCGAGTTAATTCCATGTGCAGTAAATTAGAAGGAATGTTCAAACATATTGGTCTCACGACATGGACACATGCATACATGTGCATGGGGTGACATGGCATTTTAATCACAAAAAAATTAAAAAAAAATCAGAAACACATGAAACCTTGGCTGATGTAATTTCATGCCACCAAAATGACGTGGTAAAGAATTTGGCATGTTTGACGAAAGTTTGGACACACACCCCTCACAAACCGAAGCAACTCACTAGAAGGCTCGTGGTTCCGAGAGGGAACAATGCATGTTTGATGACGAACGGGAGCTAGCTTCCTCTTACGGCCTTCAATTTATCTCTACGTCTCACGTGCACTACTACAACTGTAATGTGAAATTTTGGAAAATTCTAGGGGTCATTTGACCTTTTAAAGACATTTAAGTGATTTTCTAGCCATTTAATGACCGTAATTCAAATTTGAACTACATCTACATGCAACGCCTAACCAAAACTGTTTGAAAAATCATATTTATGTACTTGTGTGCGAGTTAATTCCATGTGCAGTAAATTAGAAGGAATTTTAAAACATATTGGTCTCACGACATGGACACATGCATACATGTGCATGGAGTGACATGGAATTTTAATCACAAAAAATAAAAAAACAGGAACACATGAAACCTTGGTTGATGTAATGTCATGCCCCCAAAATGAGGTGGTAAAGAATTTGGCATGTTTGACGAAAGTTTGGACACACACCCCTCACAAACCGGAGCAACTCACTAGAAGGCTCGTGGTTCCGAGAGGGAACAATGCATGTTTGATGACGAACGGGAGATAGCTTCCTCTTACGGCCTTCAATTTATCTCTACGTCTAACGTGCACTACTACAACTGTAATGTGAAATTTTGGAAAATTCTTAGGGTCATTTGACCTTTTAAAGAAATTTAAGTGATTTTCTAGCCATTTAATGACCGTAATTCAAATTTGAACTACATCTACATGCAACGCCCAACCAAAACAGTTTGAAAACTCATATTTTGTGTACTTGTGTGCGATTTAATGCCACATGCAGTAAATTGGAAGGAATTTTCAAACATATTGGTCTAATGGCTATGACACAATTTAGAATGTAGTGCCATGGCATTTTAATTCCAAAAAATTAAGAAATGATCAGACAAACATGAAACCTTGGTTGATGTAATGTCATGCCACCAAGATGATGTGGTAAAGAAACTGGCATGTTTGGCGAAAGTTTGGACACACACCCCTCACAAACCGGAGCAACTCACTAGAAGGTTCGTGGTTCCAAGAGGGATCAATGCATGTTGATGACGAACGGGAGATAGCTTCCTCTTACGGCCTTCAATTTATCTCTACATCTAACATGCACTACTACAACTGTAATGTGAAATTTTAGAAAATTCTAGGGGCCATTTGACCTTTTAAAGACATTTAAGTGATTTTCTAGCCATTTAATGTCCGTAATTCAAATTTGAACTACATCTACATGCAACGCCTAACCAAAACGGTTTGAAAAATAATATTTGTGTAATTGTGTGCGAGTTAATTCCATGTGCAATAAATTAGAAGGAATTTTAAAACATATTGGTCTCACGACATGGACACATGCATACATGTGCATGGAGTGACATGGCATTTTAATCACAAAAAATAAAAAATCAGGAACACATGAAACCTTGGTTGATGTAATGTCATGCCACCAAAATGATGTGGTAAAGAATTTGGCATGTTTGACGAAAGTTTGGACACGCACCCCTCACAAACCAGAGCAACTCACTAGAAGGCTCGTGGTTCCGAGAGGGAACAATGCATGTTTGATGACGAACGGGAGATAGCTTCCTCTTACGGCCTTCAATTTATCTCTACATCTAACATGCACTACTACAACTGTAATGTGAAATTTTGGAAAATTCTAGGGGCAATTTGACCTTTTAAAGACATTTAAGTGATTTTCTAGCCATTTAATGTCCGTAATTCAAATTTGAACTACATCTACATGCAACGACTAACCAAAACGGTTTGAAAACTCATATTTTGTGTACTTGTGTGTGATTTAATACCACATGCAGTAAATTGGAAGGAATTTTCAAACATATTGGTCTAATGGCTATGACACAATTAATAATGTAGTGCCATGGCATTTTAATTCCAAAAATTAAGAAATGATCAGACAAACATGAAACCTTGGTTGATGTAATGTCATGCCACCAAGATGATGTGGTAAAGAAATTGGCATGTTTGGCGAAAGTTTGGACACACCCCCCTCACAAACCGGAGCAACTCACTAGAAGGTTCATGGTTCCAAGAGGGATCAATGCATGTTTGATGACGAACGGGAGATAGCTTCCTCTTACGGCCTTCAATTTATCTCTACATCTAACATGCACTACTACAACTGTAATGTGAAATTTTGGAAAATTCTAGGGGCCATTTGACCTTTTAAAGACATTTAAGTGATTTTCTAGCCATTTAATGTCCCTAATTCAAATTTGAACTACATCTACATGCAACGCCTAACCAAAACGGTTTGAAAAATAATATTTGTGTAATTGTGTGCGAGTTAATTCCATGTGCAGTAAATTAGAATGAATTTTCAAACATATTTGTCTCACGACATGGACACATGCATACGTATGCATGGAGTGACATGCCATTTTAATTCATAAAAAAATCAGAAACACATGAAACCTTGGTTGATGTAATATCATGCCACCAAGATGATGTGGTAAAGAAACTGGCATCTTTGGCGAAAGTTTGGACACACACCCCTCACAAACCGGAGCAACTCATTAGAAGGTTCGTGGTTCCAAGAGGGATCAATGCATGTTTGATGACGAACGGGAGATAGCTTCCTCTTACGGCCTTCAATTTATCTCTACATCTAACATGCACTACTACAACTGTAATGTGAAATTTTGGAAAATTCTAGGGGCAATTTGACCTTTTAAAGACATTTAAGTGATTTTCTAGCCATTTAATGTCCGTAATTCAAATTTGAACTACATCTACATGCAACGCCTAACCAAAACGGTTTGAAAAATCATATTTGTGTACTTGTGTGCGAGTTAATTCCATGTGCAATAAATTAGAAAGAATTTTAAAACATATTGGTCTCACGACATGGACACATGCATACATGTGCATGGAGTGACATGGCATTTTAATCACAAAAAATAAAAAAATCAGGAACACATGAAACCTTGGTTGATGTAATGTCATGCCACCAAAATGATGTGGTAAAGAATTTGGCATGTTTGACGAAAGTTTGGACACGCACCCCTCACAAACCAGAGCAACTCACTAGAAGGCTCGTGGTTCCGAGAGGGAACAATGCATGTTTGATGACGAACGGGAGATAGCTTCCTCTTACGGCCTTCAATTTATATCTACGTCTATACTACTACAACTGTAATGTGTAATTTTGGAAAATTCTAGGGGTCATTTGACCTTTTAAAGACATTTAAGTGATTTTCTAGCCATTTAATGTCCGTAATTCAAATTTGAACTACATCTACATGCAACGACTAACCAAAACGGTTTGAAAACTCATATTTTGTGTACTTGTGTGCGATTTAATTCCACATGCAGTAAATTGGAAGGAATTTTCAAACATATTGGTCTAATGGCTATGACACAATTAATAATGTAGTGCCATGGCATTTTAATTTCAAAAATTAAGAAATGATCAGACAAACATGAAACCTTGGTTGATGTAATGTCATGCCACCAAGATGATGTGGTAAGGAAATTGGCATGTTTGGCGAAAGTTTGGACACACACCCCTCACAAACCGGAGCAACTCACTAGAAGGTTCGTGGTTCCAAGAGGGATCAATGCATGTTTGATGACGAACGGGAGATAGCTTCCTCTTACGGCCTTCAATTTATCTCTACATCTAACAGGCATTACTACAACTGTAATGTGAAATTTTGGAAAATTCTAGGGGCCATTTGACCTTTTAAAGACATTTAAGTGATTTTCTAGCCATTTAATGTCCGTAATTCAAATTTGAACTACATCTACATGCAACGCCTAACCAAAACGGTTTGAAAAATAATATTTGTGTAATTGTGTGCGAGTTAATTCCATGTGCAGTAAATTAGAATGAATTTTCAAACATATTTGTCTCACGACATGGACACATGCATACGTATGCATGGAGTGACATGCCATTTTAATTCATAAAAAAAATCAGAAACACATGAAACCTTGGTTGATGTAATATCATGCCACCAAGATGACGTGGTAAAGAAATCGGCATGTTTGACGAAAGTTTGGACACACACCCCTCACAATCCGGAGCAACTCACTAGAAGGCTCGTGGTTCCGAGAGGGAACAATGCATGTTTGGTGACGAACGGGAGATAGCTTCCTCTTACGGCCTTCAATTTTTCTCTAGGTCTAACGTGCACTACTACAACTGTAATGTGAAATTTTGGAAAATTATAGGGGTCATTTGACCTTTTAAAGACATTTAAGTGATGTTCTAGCCATTTAATGACTGTAATTCAAATTTGAAATACATCTACATGCAACGCCTAACCAAAATGGTTTGAAAAATCATATTTGTGTACTTGTGTGCGAGTTAATTCCATGTACCGTAAATTAGAAGGAATTTTCAAACATATTGGTCTCACGACATGGACACATGCATACGTGTTCATGGAGTGACATGGCATTTTAATCCCAAAAAAAATCAGAAACACATGAAAGCTTGGTTGATGTAATGTCATGCACCAAGATGACGTGGTAAACAAATTGGCATGTTTGACGAAAGTTTGGACACACACCCCTCACAAACCGGAGCAACTCACTAGATGGCTCATGGTTCCGAGAGGGAACAATGCATGTTTGATGATGAACGGGAGATAGCTTCCTCTTACGGCCTTCAACTTTTCTCAACGTCTAACATGCACTACTACAACTGTAATGTGAAATTTTGGAAAATTCTAGGGGCCATTTGACCTTTTAAAGACATTTAAGTGATTTTGTAGCCATTTAATGACCGTAATTCAAATTTGAACTACATCTACATGCAACGCCTAACGAAAACGGTTTGAAAAATCATATATGTGTACTTGTGTGTGAGTTAATTCCATGTGCAGTAAATTAGAAGGAATTTTCGAACATATTGTTCTCAAGGCATGGGCACGTGCATACGTATGCATGTAGTGCCATGGCATTTTAATTCCAAAAAATTAAGAAATTATCAGACAAACATGAAACCTAGGTTGATGTAATGTCATGCCACCAAGATGATGTGGTAAATAAATTTGCATGTTTGGCAAAAGTTTGGACACACACCCCTCACAAACCGGAGCAACTCACTAGAAGGTTCGTGGTTCCAATCGGGAACAATGCATGTTTGATGACGAACGGGAGATAGCTTCCTCTTACAGCCTTCAATTTTTTTCTTCATTTAACGTGCACTAATACAACCGTCACGTGAAAATTTGGAAAATTTCAGGGGCATTCGACCTTTTAAAGACATTTAAGTGATTTTCTAACCATTTAATGACCATAATTCAAATTTGAACTACATCTACATGCAATGCCTAACCAAAACGGTTTGAAAAATCATATTTTTGTGTACTCGTGTGCGAGTTAATTCCATGTGCAGTATATTAGAAGGAATTTTCAAACATATTGGTGTCAAGGCATGGGCACATGCATGGAGTGCCATGGCATTTTAATTCCCAAAAATTCAAAAATTATCAGAAAAACATGAAACCTTGGTTGGTTTAATGTCATGCCACCAAGATGATGTGGTAAAAAAATTGGCCTGTTTGACAAAAGTTTGGACACACACCCTCACAAACCGGAGCAACTCACTAGAAGGTTCGTGCTTCCGAGAGGGAACAATGCATGTTTGATGACAAACGAGAGATAGCTTCCTCTTACGGCCCTCAATTTTTTTTCTGTGTTTAACGTGTACTAATACAACTGTCATGTGAAAATTTGGAAAATTTCAGGGGTCATTTGACCTGTTAAAGACATTTAAGTGATTTTCTAACCATTTAATGACCATAATTCAAATTTCAACTACATCTACATGCAATGCCTAACCATAACGGTTCGAAAAATCATATTTATTTGTACTTGTGTGCGAGTTAAAAAATCATCAGACGATGTAAATATTTGGTGTTCAAAAAAGAAAATGTAAAGATCTGGCAAGACAACCGGCCCCCACACAATTGGCACTCTATCTCGCGGCTCGAGGTTTGGTAGGTGAGTGGTGGCGACCATTAATCAGACACGGTTCTGTATTGCAAACCGTCAGCTATTATGTTCACAAACGGATTTTGCTGCGGGAACCGTGTGTAATTCAAACTACAGTACTCGTAAATTTCGATGACCGACATGTGTACTGCCCCCGTCGATCTAGATTCCAGCCACCAATAAATACTCCCTTGCTCACGTCGCCCCGCCTGCATTCTCATCTACATCCTCCCCTCGCTCGCCCCCTCTCTCTCTCTCTCAAATCTCTGCCATGGCACCGCCGGTCTGCCCACGGCTGACGAGGAGTCGCTGCCCCCCGAGGACGCTCACTTGAATAGCAGCGACGAGGACCCCTACGCGCCGCCTGACGAGGTTGTGCCGGACCCCCCAACTTTGAATTGGTTTTGGGTCCAGTACAATCTTTGTCTGTGGAAGTCGCTGCCGCCGGCTGAGAAAGCCAGGCAAGTGGCGTTCAAGAAGGAGATGGCGGAGGAGGAAGCCAGGTACCAGGCGGCCTGTGAAGCCCGTGATGCCGCCTGGAAAAAGGAGGCGGCGGAGCTTTGGGGGTGGGTGCGTCGTCGTGCCGAGGGTGTGTACGAAGACGGGTACTTCACGAGGAAGGTCATAGGCGCTGGGCGCCTCGTCGCTGCGTGGAGGTGGGCCGATAAGCTCCAGCGTGCCACCGACGAGGAGCTCCGGTGGGCGCCCAACGAAATGGCAAGATCGTGCGCGCGCGTTCGCCAGCAAGAGGCAGATCGGTACGTCAAGCGCTGCGAGGCGGAGGAGGCAGAGTACTGCCTCCGCACTGGGAAGACGCCGCGCACCAGGGAGTGCTGGCGAGGGGCTGCCGGAATACTGGCCCCAGGAGGGATAATTAGTTTTAGTATTGTTCGTTTTCAATTTTATGCATTGTACCTAGTAGTTAAGTATCATCACGTATATGTGATGATATTATATATATATATATTCTGTAATGAACTAATGAACAATTAATATATATATATATATATATATTATGAATTCCATTTTGTATCTGTTTTTGTATACTAATTTGAATCTACCTGTTATCATCCACATATGCAGAATGGAAAGCGTATATACACACATTGAAACAGAACATATAAGAACAGAAAATAGAGTACACACATTGAAACAGAGGAATAAACAGAGCAATACTATGATGGCTGTGAATACATAGCTATCCACGTCGAAACGACTCAACAAAATAAAACGCGTCCATGAGACCATGACCAGCTGCCCTTGCCTACGGTAGCTCTTGGCTCTGCCCGAACTCATGCAGGCGTTCGTCCAAGCGGTCGACACGCTCGCGGTACATCTGGAGCACGATCTCGAGCTCCAAGTTGGCTATTTCATCGGAGATCACCAGCTCGAGGATGCGACGACCATGTTCCTCTACTGCGCCCAGGTGAACACCTGGGCCAAGGAGGCGGTCGAGCCTATGGACCAGCACGTTGGCATCCAGCGGGCCGCGGACAAGGCGAACAGCGGCACCCATGCGAATGGCGCGGCGGGCGTCCGGTGAAAGTACGGCGCGGCCGACCTCTGGTGTAAGTACGGCGCTGAGGGCCTCTGCCCACTCCTGGCAAGGAATGGGGGTACTAACGGGACATGTACCCAGCTGCGACGCGGTGTCGACAGCAGGCAAGTGCCGATGGATCCGCTCTTGTTGTGCGGCGCGCCGCGCCTCTCACCCTGTGGCGCTCGAACGGCCTCGCCGTGCGGCGAGCCGCAACCTATCGACGCGGACGCGCCTAGCTTGCTCTGCGCCGTGCCATCGATCATGTTGTGCGGCGAGCTGCAGCCTGTCGGCGCTGGCATGCCTATCTTGATCCGCGGTGCTCAAGCGCCGTGCGCCAAAGATCTGCTCAACCCTGGCGATGACGCGCATCACGGCGTCATCCATCGCGTTGTCGGGGAGCGCCTCGGCCTCGATGGGCTGTGGCGCCTTCTCGTTTTCCTTGTCGACGAGGATGATGGCAGAGGCGGCGCTTTGGCGGGTTGGCATGCTTGGAAAAGGTGGATGTGCTACAGGCTGCTTGTCGCCTCCGTGCATCGCGCGCCGCCTAGGTTTATGCGCAATATCGCTGGGTGGCGGGAAACAGGTGAGGAAATGGCGGGAAACGGTGGCATGTTCATAAAACGCCATCAATTAATGGAAACTTAGCATAGAAGGAACATCGAGCTAGCACAAGAAGTAGATGATGATCAGATGAACATGGACCACACTAGGGAACCCGTCGGTGATGAATTCATCAATCGCAAACGGTTGAATACTAGCAAGCGTTTGCCCACAACACACTGGGCTTATTCCATCACAAACAGGTCGGATGGATCAACTGTATGCCACGTATTGTACAATGTCAAAAATTAATGCGGTAGACCTTCTTTAACATGTGTTAAAAAATAAAAAAAATAAAAAAACAAGGACCTCGAGGTTAATTTAACTACAACTTCCCATCGAGTTACCCATCTGATGGCTGCTCCAGCCTGAGCACACTTAACTTGAGAGTTCTCTTACATGAGCTACTGGTGGAACAGCTAGTCCTTGCTGATATAGGATGCCTCTTCGCGTCCTTATGGCGTATCCGGATGACTGCTCGTCCCCCAATGGCCAATAGATGTTGTGTAGACAAAGCACATCACATATGTCTTATTAGAAGCAATCGTATGTCTTATTATCGGTCTTCGCACACATTTCTGATTACAGACCTGTTTGCCGCGTATCATACACATCTTGTTAAGTTGAACCATTTCTGTTCCCATGTCTCAACGCAAACAGTTCATCCGAGTGAACCGTATTCTGTACATTGCACACACCTTGATCTGGCTGACCGTTTCTTTTGTGTTGCCTAATCACAAACAGTTCGTCCAAGTGAACCGTATGCTGTACATCGCACACACCTTCATCTGTCTGCCTGTTTATTTTGTTCCTCCTCATCGCAAACGGTTGATTGAGCTGAACCGTATGCCCTGCATCGCACACGCAACTAAACTCTGAATCGTGTTTGATGCATCCTCCATCGCAAACGTTTTGCACCTTTTTTGACGGGTTTTTACACCACCGTTTGCGATTATGGCATCGCACACAGTTTCGTCGAAGGGTCTCTGATCGTAGTGTCGCGTTAGCAGCATCCTGCAGTAGTGATGGTTCCCTCGGCGGCACTCCAGCACCACCGAGAGAGAGGGGGAGAGAGTCTCCCCCTTGTGCTTCCTCCTCCATGGCCTCTCCCTAAATGGGAAGAGGTTCTCCCTCTGGTCCTTGTCCTCCATGGTGCTCGGAGGGGCGGGAGCCCCTCCGAGATTGGATCCCTCCCTCTGTTTCCTTCTATTTTATGCTGACACGATCAGAAAAATGGGCATCGACTCATCTGGGATTAAACCCAACACCACCATCTTCAAAGGTGTGATACCAAGCGTCGAAGCTCGCTGCACGGGCACTGTGACACTGGAGGTAGTCTTCGGGTCACTTGAGAACTTCAGGAGCGAGGAGTTAATCTTCGACATTGTACCCTTCCATAGCGGATACCATACGCTCCTAGGGAGCATGACATTGGCTTGCTTCAATGCAGTCCTGCATTATGCTTACCTCAAGCTCAAAATGCTAAGACCAAACGTTGTTATTAAAGTAAATGGAAACGCCGAACACTCTCTCCGGACGAAAGAGCATACCGTAGCTTTCACAGCCGAAGTGCACACATCCGAGGAGGCCGGTCGTAGAGGCAAACGCGCCCCAGGCTCATCAAAGTGCACACGGGCCGCGCCAGCCAACCTCCAACAAGCACTCCCCCACCCTAAATAGGGGTGCGGGCTCCTCACTTGCCTACCCTGGAAGGGGCATTACGTCCCCAGGGCGAGCCAAGAAACCCGACGACAAATTCCACCTTGTTTCAATTTACTCCTAATTATTTCTTTACGTTATTGTATCTTTTGAAGTTCCTTTTTCCAAGCTCAGCATGTACAACTTGACCATATGAAGTAAAGAAATTGTGCCCCTCAAGGTTTTTTAGCATTTCCTTATAATTATTGCCTTTGAGACGAAAGAATACTTCATGATACAAAGGGATTTGCATTTAATACATGTCCCAAACTACAAGTCCGATGTACTCGACGTCTCGGATGTTTGCATTATATGAATTAGTCTCGAACCTAGATTTGGTCAATAGTTGCGTTGCCCTGCTCCTATGTATATCCCTTAAATTTTTTATCAGTTCGGCTAAGGGCGTAACGGGAGAACCACTGCAATAGTTCCGCCAACTCGCATGGCAGAGCGCCTCAGTGGAAAAAGCTGAAAACTGACTGTCTTGGCAAGCGTAAGCTGGTCGGCCATCGAGAGACTGCATTAAGCAATGTGTTGTTAGCGAACACCCATGCTAAAATGAAGGGCCTCTTCCTTGCATTGGCCAAAGTGGTTATTGGCATAGGCCTCGGCTACCCGTTGATACGTCTCCAACATATCTATAATTTTTTATTGTTCCATGCTATTATATTATCGATCTTGGATGTTTTATATACATTTACTAGCTTTATATCATTTTTTGGGACTAACTGATTGCTTGTATCTGCGTTGGTATTTCCCCGAAGAGGAGAGGATGATGCAACACATCAACGGTAAGTATTTCCCTCAATTATGAAACCAAGGTTATCAATCCAGTTGGAGAACTAAGCAACACTATGTAAACGGTACCTGTACACAAAGAACAAATACTTGCAAACAACGCTTAAGAGGGGTTGTCAGTCCCTCCTCGGTATTGAGATAGATAAAATTGTATGAGATTGGATAAATAGATCTAGCAAAAACACAAAATAAAATAAACAAAGAAAAAGTGTAGAAAGGTATTTTTGGAATAATAGATCTGAAAAAATATGATAGAAAATAGACCCGGGCGCCGTAGATTTCACTAGTGGCTTCTCTCGAGAAAATAGCATACAGTGGGTAAACAAATTACTATTGGACAATTGATAGAAGAGCAAATAATTATGACGATATCCAAGGAAATGATCATGTATATAGGCATCACGTCCAAGATTAGTAGACCGACTCCTGCGTGCATCTACTACTATTACTCCACACATCGACCGCTATCCAGCATGCATTTAGTGTATTAAGTTCAGGGAGAAGCAGAGTAATGCAATAAGAACGATGACATGATGTAGACAAGATTTATTCATGTAGGAATATAACCCATCTGTTTATCCTTGATAGCAACAATACATGCATGCCTCGCTACCCCTTCTGTGACTAGGTGAGGACACCGCAAGATCAAGCCCATCACAAAGCACCTCTTCCCATTGCAAGAAAAATCAATCTAGTTGGCCAAACCAAACCAAAGTTTTCGAGAAGAAATGCGAGGCTATAATAATCATGCATATAAGAGATCAAAGAAGACTCAAATAATATTCATAGATAGAAATGATCATAAACTCGCAATTCATCAGATCCCAACAAACACACCGCAAAAAGTCAATACATCAAATAGATCTCCAAGAATATCGAGGAGAACATTGTATTGAGAACCAAAAGGAGAGAAAATCCATCTAGGTACTGCCTACGGACCCGTAGGTCTGTGGTAAACTACTCACGCATCATCGGAGGAGCACCAATGAGGATGATGAACCCCTCCGTGATTGTGTTCCCCCTCCGGCAAGGTGCCGGAAAGGGCTTCCAGATTGGATCTCATGGTTCTGAAACTTGCGGCGGCTGGAATTGTGTTTTGTCAACTCCCATAGGGGTTCTGGAATACTTGGGTATTTATAGAGCCGAGAGGCGGTGGAAAGGACCTCCGTGGGCCCCACCACCCATCAGGGCGTGCCAGGGGCCTCTAGCACGCCCAGGTGGGTGGTGGGTCCCACGGGCCTTCCCTCGTGCACTTCCTTGGCTCCCAAGTTGTCTTCTGGGCAGAAAAAATCTCCAAAAATTTTCACTACATTTGGACTCCGTTTGATATGGATATTCTATGAAGTAAAAAACAAGCAAAAAACTACAACTGGCACTGGGCACTATGTCAATAGGTTAGTCCCAAAAAATGATATAAAATTGCTATAAAATGAATATAAAACATCCAAGAATGATAATGTAACAGCATGGAAGAATCAAAAATTATAGATACATTGGAGACGTATCACTAACCTGTTAATTTAGTGCCCAGTGCCAGTTGCTGTTTTTTGCTTGTTCTTACTTTGCAGAATATCAATACCAAACGAAGTCCAAATGCCACAAAACTTTTTGGAGTTTTTTTTTCTGGTGATAAGAGACCCTAGAAGCTTCTGGAGGCCACGAGAAGAGGCTAGTGGGGCCCACTAGGCACCAGGGCGTGCTAGGGGCCTCTAGCGCGCCCTGATGGGTAGTGGGGCCCACGGGCACCGTCTTGACCTACCTCCGCCTCTATAAATACTATAAAATCCCAAAAACCCTAGGGGAGTCGACGAAATACTTTTTCACCATCGCAAGTTCGAGAACCACGAGATCCAATCTAGAGGCCTTTTCCGGCACTCTACCTAAGGGGCAACGATCACGGAGGGGTTCTTCATCAACCTTACCGCCCCTCCGATGATGCGTGAGTAGTTTAGCACAGACCTACGGGTCCGTAGCTAGTAGCTAGATGGCTTCTTCTCTCTTTTTGATCTTCAATACAATGTTCTCCTTGATGCTCTTGGAGATCTATTTCATGTAATGACTTTTTGCGGTGTGTTTGTTGGGATCCGATGAATTGTGAGTTTATGATCAGATCTATCCATGAATATTGTTTGAGTTTTCTCTGAACTCTTTTATGCATGATTGTTATAGCCTCGTATTTCTTCTCTAATTTACTGGTTTGGTTTGTCCAACTAGATTGATTTATCTTACCATGGGAAGAGGTGCTTTGTGATGGGTTTGATCTTGTAGTGCTCAATCTTAGTGACAGAAAGATACATGACACGCATGTATCATTGCTATTAAGGGTAACAAGATGGGGTTTATTCATATGTGGGTTTATCTTGTCTACATTATGTCATCTTGCCTAATACATTACTCCATTTTTCCATGAACTTAATACACTAGATGCATGATGGATAGCGGTCGATGTGTGGAATAATAATTAGATGTAGAATCATTTCGGTCTACTAATCTTGGACATGATTCCTATATACATGATCATTTCCTTGGATATTGTCATAATTATTTGCTTTTCTATCAATTGACCAACCGTAATTTGTTTACCCACCGTATGCTATTTTCTCGAGAGAAGCCTCTAGTGAAAACTATGGCCCCTGGTCTATCTTTTATCATATAAAAATCCTAAAAATACCTTGCTGCAGTTTTCCTTTTTTGTGTGTTTTAGTTAGATCTATTTGTCAGATGCTATACAATTTAATCTATCTCAATACCGTTGAGGGATTGACAACCCCTCTACGCGTTGGGTTGCAAGTATTTGTTGTTTGTGTGCAGGTGTTATTTGCATAGTGTTGTTTGGTTCTCCTACTTGATTGATAACCTTGGTTTCATAACTGAGGGAAATACTTATCTCTACTATACTGCATCATCCCCTCCTCTTTGGGGAAATCCCAACGTATTGTTGAATTTGAAAGCTTTTATGCATGTGGATCATGAAGATAAAATTTTATATGATAGCTATATTGTTGAATTTGATTATGATCCTACATGCAATTATTATGAGAGAGGAAAATTTGGTTGTAGAAATTTTCATGTTACTAAATTACCTCTTGTTATGTTGAGATTGTCAATACTTTATTCCTCTCCTTTGCATAGGCTAGATATTTCTTGTCTTGATATTTCGTTTTCCATAAAATGCCTATGCATCATGTCTTTCTTGTGATCATCGTTAAAATTCCAAGCCTATCTTAATGGCTATAAAGAAAGAGATTATTGGGAGACAACTCAATCGTTTATTTTTCTGTTTTTCAATAAATATACAGTTATGCTACTGTTATGATTGTGTTTTAGTTTTTTTAATTAGCATGTGTGCCAAGTAAAGCCTTTGCGATGGTTCGGGTGATAGTTGATTTGATTCTGTGCATTAACAGAAACTTTTACGTCGAGTAGCAGAATTGTTAAAATCACTGAAGCGACGGAAAATTCTGATTTTTTACACATGATTGATATACAAATTTCCCATCTTGTCCTAATGTTTCAGTATTTTTGGAGTTATATAAGTATGGTGAAAGTTCAGATTACTACAGACTGTTATATTTTTGACAGATTTTGTTTTTGTTGCATTGTGTGCTTATTTTGATGAATCTATGGATTGTATCAAGGGGGGGGTATAAGCCATGGCAAAGTTGGAATACAGTAGGTATAATGCAATAATAAAATATGAATGGGTTTGCAACAGTACTTCAAGTGTTGATTTGCTTTATTATACTAACGGATCTCAAGAATGTTTTGTCAAGTTTTGTGTGATTGAAGTTTTCATGTTTTGGGTGAGATCACGATGGATGAAGGAATAAGGAGTGGCAAGAGGTCCCGTGGCCACGACCGCTGTGTCAACAAGACGAAAGTGCGTCTTCACACAAGCGTATGTCCCCGAGTGCTACTTGTGAGTTGCGTTGAGATTTCCCCAACGAGGAGAGGATGATGCACTACAGTAGAGATAAGTATTTCCCTCAGTTATGAAACCAAGGTTATCAATCCAGTTGGAGAACCAAGCAACACTATGTAAACACCACTTGCGCACAAACAACAAATACTTGCAACCCAACGCGTAGAGGGGTTGTCAATCCCTCATCGGTTACGAGCAAGATTAAACATTATAGTTTTTGATAGATAGATCAAATAAAAATACAAAATAAAAGAAAATAAAAGAAATTGTAGCAAGGTATTTTTTGTCTTAAAATATGATAGAAAATAGACCCAGGGGCCATAGTTTTCACTAGAGGCTTCTCTCATAAAAATAGCATACGGCGGGCAGAAAATTACTGTTGGGCAATTGATAGAAAAGCAAATAATTATGACGATATCCAAGGCAATTATCATGTATATAGGCATCACGTTCGAGACAAGTAGACCGCAACGATTTTGCATCTACTACTATTACTCCACACATCGACCGCTATCCAACATGCATCTAGTGTATTAAGTTAATGAAACAACGGAGTAATGCCTTATGCAAGATGACAAGTTGTAGACAAGATAAACTCACGTATGAAATAAATCCCATCTTGTTACCCTTAATAGCAATGATACATGCTTCTCATGTCCCTTTCTGTCACTGGGATTGAGCACCGCATGATCGAACCCATCACAAAGCACCTCTTCCCATGGCAAGATAAATTAGTCTAGTTGGCGAAACCAAACCAATAAATCGGAGCAGAAATATGAGGTTATAATAATCATGCATAAAAGAGTTCAGAGAAAACTCTAATACTATTCATGGATAGATCTGATCATAAACTCACAATTCATCGGATCCCAAAAAACACACCGCAAAAAATCATTACATCAAATAGATCTCCAAGAACATCGAGGAGAATGTTGTATTGAAGATCAAAAAGAGAGAAGAAGCCATCTAGCTACTAATTATGGACCCATAGGTCCGTGGTAAACTACTAACGCATCATCAGAGGGCAACAAGGATGATGAAGAGCCCCCTCCATGATCGAATCCCCTCTAGCAGAGTGTCGGAAAAGGCCTCTAGATGGGATCTCGTGGTTCTGGAACTTGCGTAAGCAGAAAAAGTATTTTGTGGATCTCCTGGTAGGTTTTCTAATTTTAGAGTATTTATAGAGGTGGAGTTAGGTCAAACAGAGGCTTGTGGGTCCCATTATGTACCAGGGCGCGCCCCAGGCACCTGGCGCGCCCTGGTGCCTAGTGGGCCACTCCTTCATCTTCTCGCTTCCTCCCGAAGCTTCCAGGGTCTCTTATTGACAGAAAAAAATCTCGAAAAAGGTTCGTGGCATTTGGACTTCATTTGGTACGGATATTCTGCAAAGTCAAAAACAAGCAAAAAAACAACTGGCACTGGGCACTAAGTTAGTAGGTTCATCCCAAAAATGATATAAAGTTGATTGTAAATGTATATAAAACATCCAAGATTGATAATATAATAGCATGGAACTATCAAAAATTATAGATACGTTGGAGACGTATCAAGCATCCCAAGCTTAATTCCTGCTCGTCCTTGAGTAGGTAAATGATAAAAACAAAATTTTTGATGTGGAATGCTACTGAACATATTCATCATATATTCGTTTCTTTTTTGCATGGACATTTGGACTTGAATGATTCGAAGCAATAGTCCATAATTTGACATGAAAACATCAATACTCAAGCATATCAACAATCAACCATGTCTTTCCAAATATCAACGGTAAAGAAATTTATCCCTAGCCCATTATACTCAATCGTTGATCCATTCATGAAACACAGTCAGATATTAGCTACATCCAATACACAATATGACAATAGTGTTCCCTAGTCGGTGCTTTGTAAGAGAAGATGGAGACTCAACATAAAAATAAAAATTGCATAAAAGTAAATAGATAGGCCCTTCGCAGAGGGAAGCAGAGATTTGTAGAGGTGCCAGAGCTCATAGCTTAAATTGAGAGATGAAATATTTTGAGAGGCATGCTTTTCCAATCAACGAAAACGACCGAGAATTCTCAATATCTTCCATGCTAGAAAAATTATGGGGGTTCCCAAATAGAAAGTAAAGTTTATTTCCTTTCCACCATTCTTTCACAATCCATGGCTAGCCGTATCCACGGGTGCCTTCCATCCCAACACTTCATAAGGAATTTATTATCATATTATTAGTTTTTCATTTCGTGAATGGGCATCCCTATTACCTGCCACACTCTCGTGCAATGACAAGTGAATAAACACTCATCGTGAGAATAAAATACCTAGCATGGAAAATATTGGCCACCCCCTGCTGCTTCACGAGCGGTACGGGCACACAAAACAGAAATTCGTGTTGAAAATTAGAGTTGGCACATGCAAATTTACTTGGAACGACATGGAAATACCGCATATAGGTAGGTATGGTGGACTGATATGGCACAACTTTGGGTTTTAGGAGTTGGATGCACAAGTAGCATTCCTGCTTAGTACAAGTGAAGGCTAGCAAATAGACTGTGATGCCCGGATAATTAAGCTACAGTAACCTCTGCTAATGATGCCACGTCACCAAGGTTACTGTTGATTGATATGTCTCCATCGTATCTACTTTTCCAAACACTTTTGCCCTTGTTTTGGACTCTAACTTGCATGATTTGAATGGAACTAACGCGGACTGACGCTGTTTTCAGCAGAATTGCCATGGTGTTATTTTTATGCAGAAATAAAAGTTCTCGGAATGACCTGAAACTTCACGGAGAATATTTTTGGAATATATAAAAAATACTGGCGAAAGAATCAAGACCAGGGGGTCCACACCCTGTCCACGAGGGTGGGGGCGCGCCTACCCCTTGGGTGCGCCCCCTGCCTCCTGGGCCCCCTGGAGCTCCACCGACCTCAACTCCAACTCTATATATTCATGTTCAGGGAGAAAAAAATCAAAGAGAAGGATTCATCGCGTTTTATGATACAGAGCCGCCGCCAAGCCCTAAACTCTCTCGGGAGGGCTGATCTGGAGTCCGTTCGGGGCTCCGGAGAGGGGAATCTGTCGCCATCGTCATCATCAACCTTCCTCCATCACCAATTTCATGATGCTCACCACCGTGCGTGAGTCATTCCATCGTAGGCTTGTTGGACAGTGATGGGTTGGATGAGATTTATCATGTAATCGAGTTAGTTTTGTTAGGGTTTGATCCCTAGTATCCATTATGTTGTGAGATTGATGTTGCTATGACTTTGCTATGCTTAATGCTTGTCACTAGGGCCCGAGTGCCATGATTTCAGATCTGAACCTATTATGTTTTCATGAATATATGTGAGTTCTTGATCCTATCTTGCAAGTTAATAGTCACCTACTATGTGTTATGATCCGGTAACCCCGAAGTGACAATAATCGGGACCACTCCCGGTGATGACCGTAGTTTGAGGAGTTCATGTATTCACTAAGTGTTAATGCTTCGGTCCGGTACTCTATTAAAAGGAGGCCGTAATATCCCTTAGTTTTCAATAGGACCCCGCTGCCACGGGAGGGTAGGACAAAAGATGTCATGCAAGTTCTTTTCCATAAGCACGTATGACTATATTCGGAATACATGCCTAAGTTACATTGATGAACTGGAGCTAGTTCTGTGTCACCCTATGTTATAACTGTTGCATGAGGAATCGCATCCGACATAATTATCCATCACTGATCCAATGCCTACGAGCTTTCACATATTGATCTTTGCTTAGTTACTTTTCCGTTGCCACTATTACAATCATTACAAAACTGCTACTATTACTTTTGCCACCGTTACCGTTACTTCCATACTACTTTGCTACTAAATACTTTGCTGCAGATATTAAGTTTTCCAGGTGTGGTTGAATTGACAACTCAACTGCTAATACTTGAGATATTCTTTGGCTCCCCTTGTGTCGAATCAATAAATTTGGGTTGAATACTCTACCCTCGAAAACTGTTGCGACCCCCTATTCTTGTGGGTCATCAAGACTATTTTCTGGCGCCGTTGCCGGGGAGCATAACTCTATTCTTTGAGTCACTTGGGATTTATATCTGCTGATCACTATGAGGAACTTGAAAGACAAAAAAACCAAGATTTATCCCTCAACTACGAGGGGCGGTAAGGAACTGCCATCTAGCTCTGCACTTGATTCACCTTCTGTTTTGAGTAAACTTGCGACACCTAAACCTGCTTCTGCTATTAATTCTGATATGTCGCATGTTATTGATATGCCACTTATGCTATGCATGATACTTATGATGAAATTACTTCTATGCTTGATACTAATGTGCCATTAGGTGAATTTCTGGATGAACAACTTGCTAGGGCTAGAGAGAATGAAATTATTGAAACTGATAATATTGATGAAAGTGATGATGAAGATTCTCCCCCTAGATATGAATTGCCTGTTGTGCCTGAGGGTTATGTTATGGATGAAGAAACTGCTAGAGATTTTCTTGCTTGCAATGATAGATATGATCTTAAGAAATTATTAGCTAAGCTAAAAGAAAAACCTTTGAATGCTAGAATGAAATATGACCCTGCTTTTGCTACTTCACCTATCTGTATTTCTGATAAGGATTATGATTTCTCTGTCGATCCTGAGATAATTACTTTGGTTGAATTTGATCCTTTTTATGGCTATGAATCTGAAACTGTTGTGGCACATCTTACTAAGTTAAATGATATAGCCACCCTATTCACTAATGATGAGAAAACTCGCTACTACTATATCCTTAAGTTATTTCCGTTCTCATTAAAGGGTGATGCTAAAACATGGTTTAATTCTCTTGATCGTGGTTATGTGCGTAGTCCCCAGGATATGATTTGTTACTTCTCTGCTAAATATTTTCCCGCTCATAAGAAACAAGCTGCCTTAATGGAAATATATAATTTTGTGCAAATTGAAGAAGAGAGTCTCCCACAAGATTGGGGGAGGCTTCTCCGATTACTTAATGCTTTGTCTGATCATCCTCTCAAGAAAAATGAAATACTTGATATCTTTTATAATGGACCAACTGATGCTTCCAGAGACCACCTGGATAGTTGTGCTGGTTGTGTTTTTAGGGAAAGAACTGTTGATCAAGCTGAATTGCTATTGAATAATATGTTGAGTAATGAAAATGATTGGACACTTCCTGAACCAACTCCTAAGCCGACTCCGAAGAAAAGGGGTATTCTATTTCTCAGTCCTGAAGATATGCAAGAGGCAAAGAAATCTATGAAAGAAAAGGGTATTAAAGCTAAAGATGTTAAGAATTTACCACCTATTGAAATACATGGTCTTGATAACCCGACACAGGTAGTAAAGGTAAATTCTCTCTATAGATATGATAAAGCTGAAATCCCATCTACTAAGTTTGCTAGCCAATGCTCGGATGGGTTTGATGACTTTATTGTTAAACAAGAAAACTTCAATGCTTATCTTGGTAGGCAATTGAAACATAATGCTTATATGATTGAACACTTGAGTGATTATATGTCTAGAGTTAAAGGTGAACTTAAACTCATTAGTAAACATGCTTCTATGGTTACCACTCAAGTAGAACAAGTGTTTAAAGCTCAGAATGATCTGCTCAATGAATTAAATAATAAGAAAAATGATAATGCTGTTAGAGTTATGACTAGAGGGGGTAAAATGACTCAGGAACCTTTGTATCCTGAAGGCCACCCTAAGAGAATTGTGCAAGATTCTCAGAGAACTAATGTTGATGCACCTAGTTCTTCTAAGAAGAAGAAAAAGAAAAATGATAGGACTTTGCATGCTTCTAGTGAACCTATTGTTGACACACCTGAGAATCCCAATGATATTTCTATTTCTGATGCTGAAACACAATCTGGTGATGAACATGAACCTAGTGATAATGTTAATAATGATGTTCATGTTGATGCTCAACCTAGCAATGACAATGATGTAGAGATTGAACCTGCTGTTGATCTTGATAACCCACAATCAAAGAATCAACGTTATGATAAGAGAGACTTCATTGCTAGGAAGCACGGTAAAGAAAGAGAACCATGGGTTCAGAAACCCATGCCTTTTCCTCCTAAACCATCCAAGAAAAAGGATGATGAGGATTTTGAGCGCTTTGCTGAAATGATTAGACCTATCTTTTTGCGTATGCGTTTGACTGATATGCTTAAAATGAATCCTTATGCTAAGTATATGAAAGATATTGTTACAAATAAAAGAAAGATACCGGAAGCTGAAATTTCCACCATGCTTGCTAATTATACTTTTAAAGGTGGAATTCCTAAGAAATTTGGAGATCCAGGAGTACCAACTATACCATGCTCCATTAAAAGAAACTATGTTAAAACTGCTTTATGTGATCTTGGAGCCGGTGTTAGTGTTATGCCTCTCTCTTTATATCGTAGACTTGACTTGAATAAGTTGACACCTACTGAAATATCTTTGCAAATGGGCGATAAATCAACTACTATACCTGTCGGTATTTGTGAGGACGTGCCTGTTGTGGTTGCAAACGTTACTATTTTAACAGACTTTGTTATTCTTGATATTCCCGAGGACGATAGTATGTCTATTATCCTTGGTAGACCCTTTTTGAATATTGCAGGGGCTGTTATTGATTGCAACAAAGGCAATATAACTTTTCATGTTAATGGTAATGAGCATACGGTACACTTTCCCAGGAAACAACCTCAAGTCCAGAGCATCAATTCTATTGGAAAAATTCCAACAATTACTATTGGAGGTTTTGAATTTCCTCTTCCTACTATCAAGAAGAAATATGATATTCTTATTGCTGGGGATGTGCATATCCTCATTGAGGTAACCTAGTGCTATTAAAAATTCTCCGGTTTCATGCAATTCGGAATGAGTTTGTTAACAAGACTTGATCAACCTTGTTAGTGGATTCCTTTTGATGAGCATGAGATGGATGAAGCTAGAAAGCACAACTCTCTGTACCCTCCTTTTACTTTCTCTTATTTAGATTAAATAAAGCAAAAATAGTATTTTTTTTGTGTGTTTTCTGAATTATCCTTGCAATAAAAAATATCCCGAAAATAAAAGTTCTCCAAATGTCCCGAAAATGAAATATGATTTTTTGTAAAATATTTAAGAATTATTGGCACTGAGAACACACCAAGGGAAGCCACCACCTGGCCACGAGGGTCCAGGGCGCGCCCCCTGCCTCGTGGGCCCCACGTGGCCACCTCCACTTATTCCTGCACCCACACACTTCGTCTTCCTCTAGAAAAAATCACCACCTAGCTCAAACCCGTGTTCTAGCTCACCTTGCTGCCATTTTCGATCTCCTTGCTCCAAGCTCCACTCACAAAACTACTTTGGGGGATTGTTCTTCGGTATGTGACTCCTCCAATGGTCCAATTAGTTTTTGTTCTAGTGCTTTATTTATTGCAAATTTTTTCTGCGTTGGTGACCCCGTTCTTGACCTTGCATGTCAAATTTATTTGGTCCCAAGTAGTTCTAATGCATGATATAGTCTCTAGGCACTTGTGGGAGTAGTTGCTATCAATCTTGTTGAGTTTGGTTCACTTTTATTTTGAGTCACTAAAAATTTCAGAAATTTTTCAGAGGAAGAAATATGTTTAGGAAAATGTACCAAGGCGGTTCCTCAAAGAAGCAAGGACCCAGGTCCGTGATACGTGAGCTGGACTATGAACTACCAAGAGAAGCTCAAGTGCGGCCTTGCGAATGGCCGTCAGAAGATTTTATGGTCCAAGCAGGAATTAAGGAGGAATTTGACGCATATGTGCGTAATGCTGAACTTGAGGGCTTCGTGTCAGATAAGTGCCCCCAATATTATCACCTAACTGATTCCTTTGTGAGAAGGTTTAAATTTACATCATCACGCAATTCTCACACTGTCCTATTTGATCTGTATGATAAATCTTATACCATGGACTTAGAAGATTTTAATACTGCTTGTAAAGTCCCGCAGTGGGGTAATGTTAGTGAACCTCGCAAATCTGAATTTAAAGAATTTCTTGCTAGTATCACTGTGGGGGAATCTAGAGAAATAACACAAGCTACCATAGGGAGCATTCATTTTCCTGCCATACATTATTTTGCTCTCTTTATAGGTAGGTGCATTAATGGTAAGGATGAGGCATGTCACATGTGTGTTCCCGATTTTAGTGTTCTCAAGAGTGCTGTATTAGGAGATAAATAATACAACTTGGGGGCTATTGTTGCACGAAGGTTGCATCATAACAGTATTAGTGGAGATTTCTTTGGTGGAATTTATGCAACCCGTGTAGCTAATTATCTTGAGATACCCATACATGAAAATGATATGGAATTGCCTCATGCTTATTTAGATTATAATGCCATGGTTCGTCATCAGTTTGTTGAGAGGAATGAACAGTTCCTCCAATACCAACTAATCTTTGACAGACGTCGCACTGTCCATGTTGCTCTCCTTGCTCCTGCTTTCTCTGACTTTCAGGCAAAAGGGAGATATGTCATAACCAGGGAGGAGGCAAATGAGTACGAGAGGAGGACGGAGGCAGCTCGCCTCCAAGCTGCAGCTCATCAGGCAATAGCTGCTGCATCCCAGTACGACCCCAGTTACAACTTCAGATATCCGCCAGGCCAACCGTGGCCATAGACCAACTTAGGCCAAAAGCCTAAGCTTGGGGGAGTACGTATTTCTCACCGACATTACATTCATGCTCACACACTCATTCCAGTTGTCGGTGCTCATACTTTTTCATTGTACTATCCATGCTAGTTTATTTTCCTTTTTCTCGCTTTCTTCTTGTGTGTTTGAAAAACCTTAAGAAAAAACAAAAAAATTAGTTGTAGCTTTTAGCTAGTTTACTTTTCATGCCTGTAGTAGTAGTAATTAAAAGAAAACCCAAAAAGATTTCTCGTTCTTCTTTTGCTTGTTCGGAGCTTTCCCGTGTAAATAGTTTTATTTCTTTTCCTTGGGGGTCGAGGAGAAGACCATGATGAAAATATTGAAGTGGCTCTTATATGCATTATTGATGATTTAACAAAGAGCCCATGTTACCTTGTCTTCTCCTTTGTATGCTTGCAGATTCCAGCTTAGTCCAATGCACGTGCACTATTATTATTATCCACACCGTTGGTCGTGCAAGTTGATACGTCTCCAACGTATCTATAATTTTTAATTGCTTCATGCTATGTTATATTCTGTTTTGGATGAATAATGGGCTTTATTATACACTTTTATATTATTTTTGGGACTAACCTATTAACCGGAGGCCCAGCCCAGAATTGCTGTTTTTTTTGCCTATTTCAGTGTTTCGTAGAAAAAGAATATCAAACGGAGTCCAAACGGAATGAAACCTTCGGGAACGTGATTTTTGGAACGAACGCGATCCAGAGGAATTGGACCATACGTCAAGAAAGCAACCAGGGGGGCACAAGGTAGGGGGGCGCGCCTACCCCCCTGGGCACGCCCTCCACCCTCGTGGGGCCCACGTTGCTCCACCGACGCACTTCTTCCTCCTATATATACCTACATACCCCAAACCAATAGAAGCATCCACAAAAACCTAATTCCACCACCGCAACCTTCTGTACCCGTGAGATCCCATCTTGGGGCCTTTTCCGGCGTCCTGCCGGAGGGGGCATTGATCACGGAGGGCTTCTACATCAACACCATAGCCTCTCCGATGATGTGTGAGTAGTTTACCTCAGACCTTCGGGTCCATAGTTATTAGCTAGATAGCTTCTTCTCTCTCTTTGGATCTCAATACAAACTTCTCCATGATTCTCGTGGAGATCTATTCGATGTAATCTTCTTTTGCGGTGTGTTTGTTGAGGCTGATGAATTGTGGGTTTATGATCAAGTTTATCTATGAACAATATTTGAATCTTCTCTGAATTCTTTTATGTATGATTGGTTATCTTTGCAAGTCTCTTCGAATTATCAGTTTGGTTTGGCCTACTAGATTGATCTTTCTTGCAATGGGAGAAGTGCTTAGCTTTGGGTTCAATCTTGCGGTGTCCTTTCCCAATGACAGTAGGGGCAGCAAGGCACGTATTGTATTGTTGCCATCGAGGATAACAAGATGGGGTTTATATCATATTGCATGAGTTTATCCCTCTACATCATGTCATCTTACTTAAAGTGTTACTCTGTTCTTTTGAACTTAATACTCTAGATGCATGCTGCATAGGGGTCGATGTGTGGAGTAATAGTAGTAGATGCAGGCAGGAGTCGGTCTACTTGTCGCAGACGTGATGCCTATATACATGATCATACCTAGATATTCTCATAACTATGCTCAATTCTATCAAAGCTCAACAGTAATTTGTTCACCCACCGTAATACTTATGCTCTCGAGAGAAGCCACTAGTGAAACCTATGGCCCCCGGGTCTATTTTCCATCATATTAATCCCCCGTCAACAAGCTATTTCTGGCACCATTTATTTTGCTTTCTTTACTCTTAGTCTTTATCATAAAAATACCAAAAATATTGTCTTATCATATCTATCAGATCTCACTTTCGTAAGTGACTGTGAAGGGATTGCCAACCCCTTTATTGCGTTGGTTGCGAGGTTTATATTTGTTTGTGTAGGTGCGAGGGACTTGTGCGTGGCCTCCTACTGGATTGATACCTTGGTTCTCAAAAACTGAGAGAAATACTTACGCTACTTTGCTGCATCACCCTTTCCTCTTCAAGGGAAAACCAACGCAGTGCTCAAGAGGTAGCAAGAAGGATTTCTGGCGCCGTTGCCGGGGAGTCTACGCAAAAGTCAACATACCAAGTACCCATCACAAACTCTTATCTCCCGCATTACATTATTTGCCATTTGCCTCTCGTTTTCCTCTCCCCCACTTATCCCTTGCCGTTTTATTCGCCCTCTCTCTCTTTTCCGTTCGCCTTTCTTTCGCTTGCTTCTTGTTTGCTCGTGTGTTGGATTGCTTGCTTGTCACGATGGCTCAAGACAATACTAAATTGTGTGACTTTACCAATACCAACAACAATGATTTTCTTAGCACTCCGATTGCTCCTCTTACCGATACTGAATCTTATGAAATCAATACTGCTTTGTTGAATCTTGTCATGGAAGATCAATTCACCGGCCTTCCTAGTGAAGATGCCGCTACCCATCTAAATAGCTTCGTTTATTTGTGTGATATGCAAAAGAAGAAAGATGTGGACAATGATATTGTTAATTTGAAGCTATTCCCTTTTTCACTTAGAGATCATGCTAAAGCTTGGTTTTCGTCTTTGCCTAAAAATAGTATTGATTCTTGGAATAAGTGCAATGATGCTTTTATCTCTAAGTATTTTCCTCCCGCTAAGATCATCACTCTTAGAAATGATATTAGGAATTTTAAGCAACTTGATCATGAACATGTTGCACAAGCTTGGGAGAGGATGAAATTAATGATACGTAATTGCCCTACGCATGGTTTAAATCTTTGGATGATTATACAAATTTTTATGTTGGATTGAATTTTGCTTCTAGAAATCTCTTAGATTTGGCCGCGGGAGGCACTTTTATGGAAATCACTTTAGGAGAAGCTACTAAACTCCTAGATAATATTATGGTTAATTATTCTGAATGGCACACCGAAAGATCTACTAATAAAAAAGTGCATGCGATAGAAGAAATGTGGAAAGATGGATGA
Organism: Triticum aestivum; assembly: GCF_018294505.1. Classification (NCBI taxonomy): domain Eukaryota; kingdom Viridiplantae; phylum Streptophyta; class Magnoliopsida; order Poales; family Poaceae; genus Triticum; species Triticum aestivum. The sequence goes on from NC_057799.1 coordinate 295,856,713, forward strand.
ACTTATGAAATTATTTGCTACTAAAAGTGTTTCTTCTGATCCTAATGTTATGCCTTTTTCTACTTTGATTGAGAATAATAATGAATCTATGGATGTGAATTTTTTTGGTACGAATAATCTTGGTAACAACGCGTATAGAGGAAACTTTAATCCTAGGCCGTATCCTAGTAATTCCTGTAATAATTATGGTAATTCCTACAACAATTCTTATGGAAATTTTAATAAGATGCCTTCTGAATTTGAGACTAGTGTTAAAGGATTTATGAATTCGCAAAAGAATTTCAATGCTTTGCTTGAAGAAAAATTGCTTAAAGTTGATGAATTGGCTAGGAACGTTGATAGAATTTCTCTTGATGTTGATTCTTTGAAACTTAGATCTATTCCACCTAAGCATGATATCAATGAGTCTCTCAAAGCCATGAGAATTTCCATTGATGAATGCAAAGAAAGAACCGATAGGATGCGTGCTAAGAAAGATTGCTTTGTGAAAGCGTGTTCTTCTAGTTTCTATGAAAATAAAGATGAAGATCTAAAAGTTATTGATGTGTCCCCTATTAAATCATTGTTTTGCAATATGAATCTTGATAATGATGGGACTGAATATGATCCACCTTTACCTAAAAGGCGTTCCAAAAATTCTGAGTTTTTAGATCTTGATGCTAAAATTGATAAAAGTGAGATTGAAGAAGTTAAAACTTTAGATATCAATGAAACTACTATTTTGGATTTCAAGGAATTTAATTATGATAATTGCTCTTTGATAGATTATATTTCCTTATTGCAATCCGTGCTAAATTCTCCACATGCTTATAGTCAAAATAAAGCTTTTACTAAACATATCGTTGATGCTTTGATGCAATCTTATGAAGAAAAACTTGAGTTGGAAGTTTCTATCCCTAGAAAACTTTATGATGAGTGGGAACCTACTATTAAAATTAAAATTAAAGATCATGAATGCTATGCTTTGTGTGATTTGGGTGCTAGTGTTTCCACGATTCCAAAAACTTTATGTGATTTGCTAGGTTTCCGTGATTTTGATGATTGTTCTTTAAACTTGCACCTTGCGGATTCCACTATTAAGAAACCTATGGGAAGAATTAATGATGTTCTTATTGTTGCAAATAGGAACTATGTGCCTGTAGATTTTATTGTTCTTGATATAGATTGCAATCCTTCATGTCCTATTATTCTTGGCAGACTTTTCCTTAGAACGATTGGTGCAATTATTGATATGAAGGAAGGAAATATTAGATTCCAATTTCCGTTAAGGAAAGGCATGGAACACTTCCCTAGAAAGAAAATAAAATTACCTTATGAATCTATTATGAGAGCCACTTATGGATTGCCTACCAAAGATGGCAACACCTGGATCTATCCTTGCTATTATGCCTAGCTAGGGGCGTTAAATGATAGCGCTTGTTGGGAGGCAACCCAATTTTATTTTTAGTTTTTTGATTTTTGCTTCTGTTCAGGAATAAATATTTGATCTAGCCTCTGGTTAGATTTGTTTTTATGTTTTAATTAGTGTTTTTGCCAGGTTAAACCTATAGGATCTTCTTGGATGATAGTTATTTCATCTTGCTGAAAATTCCAGAAACTTTATGTTCACGAAAACAATTGTTAAAAATCACCAGAACGTGATAAAATATTGATTCCAATTGCTTCTGATCAATAAACAAATTTTCTAGGTCTTCCTATTTTGGCTGAATTTTTTGAGTTCCAGAAGTTTGCGTTAGTTACAGATTACTACAGACTATTCTGTTTTTGACAGATTCTGTTTTTCGTGTGTTGTTTGCTTATTTTGATGAATCTATGGCTAGTAAAATAGTTTATAAACCATAGAGAAGTTGGAATACAGTAGGTTTAACACCAATATAAATAAAGAATGAGTTCATTAAAGTACCTTGAAGTGGTGTTTTGTTTTCTTTCGCTAACGAAGCTCACGAGATTTTCTGCTAAGTTTTGTGTTGTGAAGTTTTCAAGTTTTGGGTAAAAGATTTGATGGATTATGGAACAAGGAGTGGCAAGAGCCTAAGCTTGGGGATGCCCATGGCACCCCAAGATAATCTAAGGACACCTAAAAGCCAAAGCTTGGGGATGCCCCGGAAGGCATCCCCTCTTTCGTCTACTTCCATCGGTAACTTTACTTGGAGCTATTTTTTTATTCACCACATGATATGTGTTTTGCTTGGAGCGTCTTGTATGATTTGAGTCTTTATTTGTTAGTTTACCACTATCATCCTTGCTGTACACACCTTTTGAGAGAGACACACTTGATTCGGAATTTGTTAGAATACTCTATGTGCTTCACTTATATCTTTTGAGCTATATAGTTTTGCTCTAGTGCTTCACTTATATCTTTTAGAGCACGGTGGTGGATTTGTTTTATAGAAACTATTGTTCTCTCATGCTTCACTTAGATTATTTTTAGAGTCCTACAAAACAGCGTGGTAATTTTCTTTAATAGGCATTCAAGATTAGTAAAAAAAATCTTATGAGTGTGTTGAATACTATGAGAAGTTTGATACTTGATAATTGTTTTGAGATATGAAGATGGTGATATTAGAGTCATGCTAGTTGAGTAGTTTTGAATTTGAGAAATACTTGTGCTAAAGTTTGTGATTCCCGTAGCATGCACGTATGGTGAACCGTTATGTGATGAAGTCGGAGCATGATTTATTTATTGATTGTCTTCCTTATGAGTGGCGGTCCGGGACGAGCGATGGTCTTTTCCTACCAATCTATCCCCCTAGGAGCATGCGCGTAATACTTTGCTTTGATAACTTGTAGATTTTTGCAATAAATATATGAGTTCTTTATGACTAATGTTGAGTCCATGGATTATACGCACTTTCTTCTTTCCACCATTGGTAGCATCTCTAATACCGCGCACTTTCGCCGGTATCATACACCCACCATATACCTTCCTCAAAACAGCCACCATACCTACCTATCATGGCATTTCCATAGCCATTCCAAGATATATTGCCATGCAACTTACCACCATTCCGTTTACTATGACATGCTCCATCATTGTCATATTGCTTTGCATGATCATGTAGTTGACATCGTATTTGTGGCAAAGCCACCGTTCATAATTCTTTCATACATGTCACTCTTGATTCATTGCATATCCCGGTATACCGCCGGAGGCATTCACATAGAGTCATATTTTTTTCTAAGTATTGAGTTGTAATTGTTGAGTTGTAAGTAAATAAAAGTGTGATGATCATCATTTTTAGAGCATTGTCCCAAGTGAGGAAAGGATGATGGAGACTATGATTCCCCCACAAGTCGGGATGAGACTCCGGACTAAATAAAAAAAAGAGGCCATAAAAAAAAGAGAAAAGGCCCAAATAAAAAAATGAGAGAAAAAGAGAGAAGGGACAATGTTACTATCCTTTTACCACACTTGTGCTTCAAAGTAGCACCATGATCTTCATGATAGAGAGTCTGCTATGATATCACTTTCATATACTAGTGGGAATTTTTCATTATAGAACTTGGCTTGTATATTCCAATGATGGGCTTCCTCAAAATGCCCTAGGTCTCCGTGGGCAAGCGAGTTGGATGCACACCCACTTAGTTTCTTTTGATGAGCTTTCATATACTTATAGCTCTAGTGCATCCGTTGCATGGCAATCCCTACTCACTCACATTGATATCTATTAATGGGCATCACCATAGCCCGTTGATACGCCTAGTTGATGTGAGACTATCTTCTCCCTTTTTGTCTTCTCCACAACCACCATTCTATTCCACATATAGTGCTATGTCCATGGCTCACGCTCATGTATTGCGTGAAGATTGAAAAAGTTTGAGAACACCAAAAGTATGAAACAATTGCTTGGCTTGTCATCGGGGTTGTGCATGATTTAAATACTTTGTGTGGTGAAGATAGAGCATAGCCAGGCTATATGATTTTGTAGGGATAACTTTCTTTGGCCATGTTATTTTGAGAAGACATAATTGCTTAGTTAGTATGCTTGAAGTATTATTATTTTTATGTCAATATTAAACTTTTGTCTTGAATCTTTCGGATCTGAATATTCATACCACAATTAAGAGAATTACATTGAAATTATGCCAAGTAGCATTCCGCATCAAAAACTCTGTTTTTATCATTTACCTACTCGAGGACGAGCAGGAATTAAGCTTGGGGATGCTTGATACGTCTCCAATGTATCTATAATTTTTGATTGCTTCATGCTATGTTATATTCTGTTTTGGATGAATAATGGGCTTTATTATACACTTTTATATTATTTTCGGGACTAACCTATTAACCGGAGGCCCAGCCCAGAATTGCTGTTTTTTGCCTATTTCAGTGTTTCGCAGAAAAAGAATATCAAACGGAGTCCAAATGGAATGAAACCTCCGGGAACGTGATTTTTGGAGCGAACGTGATCCAGAGGACTTGGAACGTACGTCAAGAAAGCAACCAGGGGGGCACGAGGTAGGGGGCGCGCCCTCCACCCTCGTGGGGCCCACGTTGCTCCACCGACGTACTTCTTCCTCCTATATATACCTACGTACCCCCAAACCAACAGAAGAATCCACGAAAAACTAATTCCACTGCCGCAACCTTCTGTACCCGTGAGATCCCATCTTGGGGCCTTTTCTGGCGTCCTGCCGGAGGGGGCATTGATCACGGAGGGCTTCTACATCAACACCATAGCCTCTCCGATGATGTGTGAGTAGTTTACCTCAGACCTTCGGGTCCATAGTTATTAGCTAGATGGCTTCTTCTCTCTCTTTGGATCTCAATACAAAGTTCTCCATGATTCTCGTGGAGATCTATTCGATGTAATCTTCTTTTGCGGTGTGTTTGTTGAGACCGATGAATTGTGGGTTTATGATCAAGTTTATCTATGAACAATATTTGAATCTTCTCTGAATTCTTTTATGTATGATTGGTTATCTTTGCAAGTCTCTTCGAATTATCAGTTTGGTTTGGCCTACTAGATTGATCTTTCTTGCAATGGGAGAAGTGCTTAGCTTTGGGTTCAATCTTGCGGTGTCCTTTCCCAGTGACAGTAGGGGCAGCAAGGCACGTATTGTATTGTTGCCATCGAGGATAACAAGATGGGGTTTATATCATATTGCATGAGTTTATCCCTCTACATCATGTCATCTTACTTAAAGCGTTACTCTGTTCTTTTGAACTTAATACTCTAGATGCATGCTGGATAGCGGTCGATGTGTGGAGTAATAGTAGTAGATGCAGGCAGGAGTCGGTCTACTTGTCGCGGACGTGATGCCTATATACATGATCATACCTAGATATTCTCATAACTATGCTCAATTCTGTCAATTGCTCAACAGTAATTTGTTCACCCACCATAATACTTATGCTCTCGAGAGAAGCCACTAGTGAAACCTATGGCCCCCGGGTCTATTTTCCATCATATTAATCCCCCGTCAACAAGCTATTCCTGGCACCGTTTATTTTGCTTTCTTTACTCTTAGTCTTTATCATAAAAATACCAAAAATATTATCTTATCATATCTATCAGATCTCACTTTTGTAAGTGACTGTGAAGGGATTGACAACCCCTTTATTGCGTTGGTTGCGAGGTTTATATTTGTTTGTGTAGGTGCGAGGGACTTGTGCGTGGCCTCCTACTGGATTGATACCTTGGTTCTCAAAAACTGAGGGAAATACTTACGCTACTTTGCTGCATCACCCTTTCCTCTTCAAGGGAAAACCAATGCAGTGCTCCAGAGGTAGCACAAGTGAAAGGCAATAATGACAATATATGATGGACTGATTGAGATGAGAGAAGCTGGTATGAACTCAACCTCTCTTGTTTTTATAAATATGATTAGTTCATCGTTCCTGATTCAGCCTATTATGAATGAAACATGTTTGCAATGACAATTAGAGATTATAGTTGCTTATGCCATGCTTAATTAGCTAGGAGTTTATAATGGTTTACCTTGCGTGCCAACATGCTATTAAAATGGTTGTGATGTGGTATGATAGGGTGGTATCCTCCTTTGAATGATTCAAGTCGCTTGACTTGGCACATGTTCACACATGTAGTTGAAACAAAATCAACATAGCCTCCACGATATTTATGTTCATGGTGGATTATATCCTACTCATGCTTGCACTCAATGTTTATTAACTTTAATGCATGTTCATGACTGTTGTCGCTCTCTAGTTGGTCGCTTCCCAGTCTTTTTCTAGCCTTCACTTGTACTAAGCGGGAATACTGCTTGTGCATCCACTTCCATAAACCCCAAAGTTATTCCATATGAGTCCACCATACCTTCCTATATGCGGTATCTACCTGCCGTTCCTAGTAAATTTGTATGTGCCAAACTCTAAACCTTCAAATGAAATTCTGTTTTGTATGCTCGAATAGATCATGTATCAACTAGGGCTGTCTGTATCTTCCATGCTAGGCGGGTTATTCTCAAGAGGAGTGGACTCCGCTCCTCACTCACGAGAAAATGGCTGGTCACCAGGATGCCCAGTCCCATGTCAAACCAAATCAAAATAATTGCAAACAAAACTCCCCCAGGACTGTTGTTAGTTGGAGGCACCCGTTGTTTCAGGCAAGCCATGGATTGATGCTTGTTGGTGGTGGGGGAGTATAAACTTTACCATTCTGCCTATAATGTGTGTAGCATGGAAGATATCGAGATCTCTCGGTTGTTATGTTGACAATGAAAGTATGCCACTCAAAATATTATTTACCTCTATTACAAAATCGAGCTCTCGCACCTCTACAAATCCCTGCCTCCCTCTGCGAAGGGTCTATCTATTTACTTTTATGTTGAGTCATCATCCTCTTATTAAAAAGCACCAGTTGGAGAGCATTGCTGTCATTTATATGCATTACTATTAGTTTACATTGAGTATGACTATGACTGGATCTCTTTTACCATGAATTACAATGTTTAGTCAGTCCTTGATCTTCAGAGGTGCTCTGCATTTATGTTTTGCGGTCTCAGAAAGGGCTAGCGAGATACCATCTTGTTATATCATATTATGATTGTTTTGAGAAAGTGTTGTCATCCGAGATTTATTATTATTGCTCGCTAGTTGATTATGCCATTGATATGAGTAAACATGAGACCAAAGTGTTATTGTGAATATGGTTAGTTCATAATCCTTGCTGAAAACTTGAATGCTGGCTTTACATATTTACAACAACAAGAGCAAACAGAGTTTGTAAAAGTTTTCTTTATCACTTTCAGTTTATCAACTGAATTGCTTGAGGACAAGCAAAGGTTTAAGCTTGGGGGAGTTGATACGTCTCCATCATATCTACTTTTCCAAACACTTGTGCCCTTGTTTTGGACTCTAACTTGCATGATTTGAATGGAACTAACCCGGACTGACGCTGTTTTCAGCAGAATTGCCATGGTGTTATTTTTGTGTAGAAATAAAAGTTATCGGAATGACCTGAAACTTCACGGAGAATATTTTTGGAATATATAAAAAATACTGGCGAAAGAATCAAGACCAGGGGGCCCACACCCTTTCCATGAGGGTGGGGGGCACGGCTACCCCCCTGGGCGTGCCCCTGCCTCGTGGGCCCCCTGGAGCTCCACCGACCTCAACTCCAACTCTATATATTCACGTTCGGGGAGAAAAAAAATCGGTGAGAAGGATTCATCGCGTTTTACGATACGGAGCCGCCTCCAAGCCCTAAACTCTCTCGGGAGGGCTGATCTGGAGTTCGTTCGGGGCTCAGGAGAGGTGAATCCATCGTCGTCGTCATCATCAACCTTCCTCCATCACCAATTTCATGATGCTCACCGCCGTGCGTGAGTAATTCAATCGCAGGCTTGCTGGAAGGTGATGGGTTGGATGAGATTTATCATGTAATCGAGTTAGTTTTGTTAGGGTTTGATCCCTAGTATCCATTATGTTCTGAGATTGATGTTGCTATGACTTTGCTATGCTTAATGCTTGTCACTAGGGCCCGAGTGCCATGATTTCAGATCTGAACCTATTATTTTTTCATGAATATATGTGAGTTCTTGATCCTATCTTGCAAGTCAATAGTCACCTACTATGTGTTATGATCCGGTAACCCCGAAGTGACAATAATCGGGACCACTCCCGGTGATGACCGTAGTTTGAGGAGTTCATGTATTCACTAACTGTTAATGCTTTGGTCCGGTACTCTATTAAAAGGAGGCCTTAATATCCCTTAGTTTTCAATAGGACCCCGCTGCCACGGGAGGGTAGGACAAAAGATGTCATGCAAGTTCTTTTCCATAAGCACGTATGACTATATTCGGTATACATGCCTACGTTACATTGATGAACTAGAGCTAGTTCTGTGTCACCCTATGTTATAACTGTTGCATGAGGAATCGCATCCGACATAATTATCCATCACTGATCCAATGCCTACGAGCTTTTCACATATTGATCTTTGCTTAGTTACTTTTCCGTTGCCACTGTTACAATCATTACAAAACTGCTACTGTTACTTTTGCCACCGTTACCGTTACTTCCATACTACTTTGCTACTAAATACTTTGCTGCAGATATTAAGTTTTCCAGGTGTGGTTGAATTGACAACTCAACTGCTAATACTTGAGAATATTCTTTGGCTCCCCTTGTGTCGAATCAATAAATTTGGGTTGAATACTCTACCCTTGAAAACTGTTGCAATCCCCTATACTTGTGGGTCATCATTGATAAACTCACGTTGATTCAAACCCCGTTCAAATTCAAATTTAAAAGACATGTCAAGTTATTATTTTCCTCAAACTATAAAACTAAAATGTTCAGATTTTAATATAAACCCCCCTGATCAATTGTCATGTTGAAACCAACATTATTTGACTCATCGGGTAATCCCTAGTAAAATGTAAAGTTGTCCAACAGCAGATAAAATAGCCATTCCATTTTCAACAAATAATTATACAATTCCAATTGACTTGAAACTTTGTGGGCCTCTTCAAAAAAATTGTGCTTGATTTATGTGACAAGTTTTGTTTTCAACAAAACTCAATTGGTATTTATTTAAAAAGCAAAACATGGAGAGAATACAAGTCAGAGAATAAATAAAAAGAAAATAAAATAGAAATAAAAAGGGGGGCACATGCCACTGTGCACTGGGCCAAGTGCATAGTGCCTGGCCCAATTAGTCCAGCCCGCCACCACCACTGTTTTCTCCCTCCTCTATTCACAGAGGGGAGGTGGACGCCGGGCGCCCGTGGCCGCGATGGCCACGTGTCGGCCATCCCGCGCCTCCCCGTCGCCTCCCTCGAACTGGATAAGGTCCCCTGCACCCCCACGTTCGAACCCTAGATCGGTTCTTCCCCTCACTCGCCCTCACTCTCTGCCTCGCGCATCCGAGGGCCGCCATGGACGCGTCCTGGTGAAGCTTGCGGCCACCGGCCACCCCGAGCCATGAGGAGGCATCCGATAGCTCCATCGTGGTCAGCTCCATCACCACGCCGAAGGGCTCGAGCTAGGAGCCCCGAGCGCTCGCCGTCGGTCATCTTCCCCGTGTCCGGTTGTCCTTTCCCTGCCCCGGATCTCCTCCCTTGGCGCTTCCCCGCCTCCCGCGCACATCGTTGAGAACCGTTGTGAGGCCCTTCCCGATTCCCCTTGTTTACCCTTCGATTCCATTGCCGTAGTCATGTGTACAAGCCGAAGTCCGCCATGACCGAACCTCAGTGTCCGCGTACGCGCGCCTGCTGCTCTTTGTGCTACTCTACTTGCTGCCTCTGCTCTACTACGCTGCTGCTGCCTATTGCTGCTCCGCTGCCCCACCCCCGCTCGCTGCCGCCCGTGCCCCCTGCTTCGGCTACCGCCGCTGCATGCTGCGGCGCTGCCTACTGCAGCCATTTCGCACACGCGCGCCTGCCCTTCACCCACACCGCACGCCCAGTCGCGCGCTGGCCGCGCCCCGAGCGTGCGAGCACGCCCGCCTTCCAGGTGCTGCGTTGCTGCATGCTACTGGGGCTGTTGGCTACAGCCGCCGGCGTCCCCGCGTTGTGCGTGCTTGTGTGCCCGCATCCCGGCCTGCTGCTTGCACCGTTGCTGCTATGCTGTTGCTGCCGCTATCTGCGACTGGCCGCGCCTACCAGGGCCACCGGCGCCCGAAGCTCCCCCTGCTCCCCGCCCTTTGTTGCTGCCGAGCGAGGCCGCCGACGCCTTGCGCTCGCGCGAGCCCAGCCACCCCCTGCCTCTGTTAATTTGCAAGCTAACCCCCTCCTAATTAGTAAAATAGCCCAATGATAGGTGGTCCCCACCTCTAATTATCCTTAAAAAGAAAAAGTTTAAACTATGTCTATGACACCTGGGCCCCGCTGAATAGTGATAGTTGACCGGTCAAACATTGACTGGGTCAACATGGCCCTTTGTACCCCACTAATTCCTGCTCGTTCTCGAGTAGGTAAATGATAAAAACAGAATTTTTGATGTGGAATGCTGCCTAACATGTTCATCACATATTCTTTTCTTTGTAGCATGGACATTTGGACTTTTATATAGTTCAAAGCAATAGTCTAGTTTTGATATGAGGACTTTAATACCCAAGCATATCAACAAGCAACCATGTCTTTCAAAATATCAACACTAAAGCAAGTTATCCCTAGCCCATTATGCTCAATCATTGATCCATTCATGAAACACACTCGCATATTAGCTACACCCAATGCTCAAGTACGATAATAGTGCCCCTTAGTTGGTGCTTTATAAGAGAAGATGGAGACTCAAGTAAAAATAAAAATTGCATAAAGTAAATGAAAGGCCCTTCACGGAGGGAAGTAGGGATTTGTAGAGGTGCCAGAGCTCAAAGCGAAAAAGATAGAGATAAAACATTTTGGGTGGCATGCTTTTCCTATCAACGAAAACGATCGAGTAGTTCCCAATACTTTCCATGCTAGATATATCATAGGAAGTTCCCGAACAGAAAATAAAGTTTGTTCCTTTTCCACAATACTTTCACTTTCCATGGCTAACCGTATCCACGGGTGCCTTTCATACCAACACTTTCCAAGGAATTTATTATTTGACAACATAAAGTAAATCCATTTTTCATTTCGGGACTGGGCATCCCTAATACCTTTGCCGTACTCTCGTGCAATGACAAGTGAATAAACACTCATCTTGAGAGTAACACATCTAGCATGGAAATATATTAGCCACCCCTACCGTTTCATGAGCGGTACGAGCACACAAAGAGAAATTTATTTTGAAAATTAGAGATGGCACATACAAATTTGCTTACAACGACAAAAGAATACTGCATATAGGTAGGTATAGTGGACTCATGTGGCAAAAACTAGTTTAAAGGATTTTGGATGCACAAGTAGTGATCATACTTAGTGCAAATGAAGGCTAGCAAAAGATTAAGAAGCATCCAACCAAGAAACAAAAAATTCATAAGCGAGCATTAAGCATAACTAACACCGAATAATGCACCACAAGTAGGATGTAATTTCATTGCATAACTATTGACTTTCGTGCTTGCATAGGGAATCACAAACCTTAACACCAATATTCTTACTAAAGTATAATTACTCATCAACATGACTCACATATCACTATCATCACATCTCAAAACTATTACAAAGAATTAAGTTTATTTTGTCCAATGATCTTCATGAAAGTTTTTATTATATCCTCCTTGGATATCTATCACTTTGGGACTATTTTCATTTGTTGCTTTTAATAAGCTCAAACAAATCTAAGTGAAGACCATGAGCATAATTTTTTTTCTTCTCTCAAAATAATTTAAGTGAAGCAAGAGAGAATTTCTTAAAAAATTAACTAACTCTCAAATAATTCTAAGTGAAGCATGAGAGCATTTCTTCAAAAAATACTAAAGCACACCGTTCTCAAAAAGATATAAGTGAAGCACTAGAGTAATTCCAAGGCTCTAAAAATGTAAGTGAAGCATAGGAGCAAGCATAGCATAATTTGGCTCTCCAAAATAGGTGTGTCCGGCAAGGATCATGACTAAAAATAAAAAGCAAAACAAGCAAAGACTCATATCATACAAGGCGCTCCAAGCAAACACCGGTGCGCGTCGGTGCTATACAAACGGTTTTTAGCCCCTTTCCGCGATGGCATCTGGAACCGTCGCCAAGTGAGTGTGGGCGATAGGGGGGCCCTTCCCACACGACCCAGAAATCATCGGGGATAGGCCCTCCTGGGACACCAAATGAGCTCGTGTGCGATCGGGCGAGGCACCGAAACCCAATCATTTCCGTAGGTATGTACATCCCACACGGTGAATCCCAGAAAAACATTTTCGTAGGTATGTGTATCACACACAGTCAATCCAAGGAATACGTTTCCATTCTTATGTACATCCCACACAGTCAATCCAGGGAAAACATGTCCGTTCTTATGTACATCCCACACACTCAATCCAGGGAAAAAGTTTCCATTCGTATGTACATCCCACACAGTTTTATGTGTAGGCTCGTGTGTGCAAGGTGTAACTATCACACACGTTCTGCCTTGGTGAACCGTTTGCTTTTATCAACTACATCACGCACGATTTGATGAAGAAAACTGTGTGGCATTGGGCTATCCATCATAAGCGCTTTTACTGCTAGAACCGTCTGCAAAGTTCCATGGCACATTTAGCAGGTTTATTGCTTTACAACTAATAATTCCAGTATTACGCAAATTCACATTTCATATCGAACAGTTGTTTGCCAATTTCATATCAGGCACATAAATATATTATAACATCACAGTACAATAGCTACATGAAAATAACACACTACAACATATAGCTAGTTCAACTTCATAAGAACAATATATTCATTTCCCTAATCGAGATCATCCAGGCTCGTCTTATCCACCTCTGCTTTCAGTTCAGTAAGAACCTGTTTTGCACTGGCCAACTTGGAAAGTGCCTCCTCCTTTGCCAACACCATCTTAGCAAAGTCTGATTAAAAAATCTGAGCTCATTCTCCACCTTCCTCTTTTTATCCCGCATCTTCAAATATTCTTTAGCGTTGACAACACTTTCTCTGTTCTCTTCCTCAGACATGCTCCAGAGCTTCGCTAGGCACATCTTCAAAGTCTGTGGCCACTCTTGATCAACCCACTCCAAGTAAGAACACTTCCGTTCATCCTATAATATTTAAAACTAGATCAGTAAGAATTGTAGGGGAAATGGGTTTTTAGAAACATAGAAAATCACCGATGCTTATTTTGAAAACCTGAAGAAACTGTTAATTATGACATATCTTCTCAAAAAGATCAATGTGCAAATGAATTAATTGCTACTGAGACAACAACCAAATTCTGGAACATCAGAAGATATAATTAACTACAACAACGCTACAAGTTCTTACTCATGTACAATAAATAACAAGCATAGCGACAGTGTTTGGATGACAGCAAATTGATACTAACAGGTGTGTACATGCAAAAATTTAGTAACATAGAACTAATAGCACTAAGGTCGTCCACTATGTATGCCAAAACTGGTGTAAAGACAACTGTTGCTACATCTCGCACCGGTGCCCTGCACTGGCGAGCCGATACAACAGAAAAAAATCAGGGACCCGGACTCTGGAGCACCTAGTTGCTCTGATGCCCAGTTCCTTCGTGCCATAAAGATTTAGTATTTTACTGCTTGGCTGCTCGGATGTGTGGACCAAAGTTGGCTGCACAAACTACTGAAGCGGTGCCAAATAATTTTCTAATGGCACCGCTGATGAGATGGCAACAATTTTAGATACTAGGTACAAACTGTGACACTGTCTTAGGATGCGTTCGGTTGAAGGTGTGGTATGAATGGGTTAGGACCGTGACAGTGTCTGAATCACATCTAACAAATGATTTGTAACAACGAAAGAGGGTCTAACCTTCTCTGCACATGCCAGAAACTTCCTCCCACTGTCCACAGATTCAAACGCAACTAGCTTCACACATGGAGATTGATGGTGACAACGAGCAGATAGATCTTCAGCCACCCCGCTCCATTCATTGCCACTGATGGTCCTAGGGAGCCACAAGAGGAAGAAATGACTCAAATCGACCGCCGGGTAAAAATCCTTCATTCCAAGTCATAGCCTGAGAGAGAGAGAAGAGAGGCATACCCGGGTGGTGAAGGAGTCGTCGCCGGAGGAGGAACCACTGGAGAGGTCTTTGAAGAAGACCATGGCGACCCCGGCGGTAGGATGCGAGACGACGAGAGCGATGAAGTGACTATAGCTTAGGAAGGAAAGAAGGAAGGAGGAAACAAGGAAAATGTGACTTGTGGTCGGGGAGAAAAGGGGGTGGGGAAGGGAGGGAGGGGGCGGGGGTAGATATTTTGGCGGTAGGCCAGAATTTTGGAAATGTGCAGGGAAACTTTGCGCACGGTGCCGCTGGACCATTCACTTTGAATGATTGTGTGCATCGCAAACGATTCTTCTGCTTTACGTGCATGGGATGAGTTTGATAATTCAAATTTTGGTGGAAATTTCCCCAAGTACGTCATTGTATAATTTAACATCGCTTGCTAATTTGGGCACACAAAAGAGCGTACAGCAGACATACCACACTTACTGAATCGAGCAATTTTAGTAATTAAACAGAGCCAGTTGACCTAAACATTGCTCCAACAAAAGAACAACATTAAAAACAAAGCCTAAGTACGCATAATTTTAACAAATCCGCCGCCGCGCTGGCCTATGCATCGCCTGTGTGAGATGAGACGTCGATGACTTGTCCTGGCGACATGCTGCCGTTGGTGGACTCCGCGTCCCCCTGCTGAAGTCGACCGCGTCCTCGACCTCGTCCTCGGCGCCGCCCTCAAGGTTGTAGTACTCATAGTAGTGGCTACGCCAGAGCTCGCATTGGTACTCCACTGCCGATTCCTCGACGGACAGACCCTTCTCTACCTCGACCTCGGCCACGCGCAACTCCTCCTCCCGGTGCTCCTCGATCTCCACCGCCTCCTGCATCTCCAGCTCCCGCTCGACGACCTCATGAGGAAGCAGGTGCTCCATGGACACCGCCACCTTTTGGACGTGGGTTGCATGCTGGAGTCCGAGGTGGCCTAGAATATCTTGGCGTGTGCATCCTCGATTTTGGCGTGGATGGGCTCGACCTGGGCCAGGGCGACATCGGCGGCACGGACGGCAGCTCGAGCGCTCTCGGCATTTGCAGCCGCCGTCGCAGCAGCAGCTGCAGCCGTCTCGGCTGCCGCACACGCCCTCTTGGCGGAAGCGCCCGCGCTCAATGCGGATGCGGCGGCACTCTCGGCGTAGTTGGTCGCGCTCTCGGCACAGGCAGCGGCGCTCGGGAGGGGGGATGCGACCATCGTACGGGCCTTCACGAAGTGTTTCCACGGTGTCATCTTCGCAAGAAGGGGGTGCGGGAATGGGGATCGGGATTCGTGGATTCGGGGGTTGCCGGCACTGGAGCAGACGAGCCGGTGAAGCTTAAGGAGGGAGACTTAAATAGACCCAGATATTTTCATCGCAAACGGTTCCTAGAAAACAACTGTGTGTGATGTTGTAGATATTTTTTTATTAGCTGTGAAAGATGAATTTGGAGTAAAGTGGCAACGGATGGTGTTTTAAATGAACGAGAAATTTTGTAGTACTAATACAACTGTCATGTCAAAATTTGGAAAATTTCAGGGGTCATTTGAACTTTTAAGACATTTAAGTGATTTTCTAGCCATTTAATGACCGTAATTCAAATTTGAACTACATGTACATGCAACAGCTAACCATAACGGTTTGAAAAGTCATATTTTGTGTACTTGTGTGCGATTTAGTTCCATGTGCAGTAAATTGGAAGGATTTTTCAAACATATTGGTCTAACGGCTATGACACAATTAAGCATGGAATGCCATGGCATTTAAATTCCAAAAAATTAAAAAAATATCAGAAACACATGAAACCTTGGTTGATGTAATGTCATGCCACCAAGATGATGTGGTAAAAAATTTGGCATGTGTGACAAAAGTTTGGACACACACCCCTCACAAACCGGAGCAACTCACTAGAAGGCTCGTGGTTCCGAGAGGGAACAATTCATGTTTGATGATGAACGGGAGATAGCTTCCTCTTACAGCCTTCAAAATTTTTCTACGTGTAACGTGCACTAATAAAACTGTCATGTGAAAATTTGGAAAATTTCAGCGGTCATTTGACCTTTTGAAGACATTTAAGTGATTTTCTAGCCATTTAATGACCTTAATTCAAATTTGAACTACATCTACATGCAAGGCTAACCATAACGGTTTGAAAAATCATATTTGTGTACTTGTGTGCGAGTTAATTCCATGTGCAGTAAATTAGAAGGAATTTTCAAACATATTGGTCTCACGACATGGACACATGCATATGTATGCATGGAGTGCCATGGCATTCTAATTCCAAAAAATTAAAAATGATCAGAAAAACATGAAACCTTGCTTGATGTAATGTCATGCCACCAAGATGATGTGGTAAAAAAATTGGCATGTTTGACGAAAGTTTGGGCACACACCCCTCACAAACCGGAGCAACTCACTAGAAGGCTCGTGGTTCCGAGAGGGAACAATGCATGTTTGATGACGAACAGGAGATAGCTTCCTCTTACGGCCTTCAATTTTTTCTATGTTTAACATGCACTACTACAACTGTACTGTGAAAATTTGGAAAATTCTAGGGGTCATTTAACCTTTTAAAGACATTTAAGTGATTTTCTAGCCATTTAATGACCGTAATTCAAATTTGAACTACATCTACATGCAACAGCTAACCATAGCGGTTTGAAAAATCATATTTGTGTACTTGTGTGCGAGTTAACTCCATGTGCAGTAAATTAGAAGGAATTTCAAACATATTGGTCTCACGACATGGACACATGCATATGTATGCATGGAGTGCCATGGCATTTTACTTCCAAAAATTTAAAAAATGATCAGAAAAACATGAAACCTTGCTTGATGTAATTTCATGCCACCAAGATGATGTGGTAAAAAATTGGCCTGTTTGACGAAAGTTTGGACACACCCCCCTCACAAACCGGAGCAACTCTCTAGAAGGTTCGTGGTTTTGAGAGGGAACAATGCATGTTTGATGAGAAACGGGAGATAGCTTCCTCTTACGGCCTTCAAATGTTTTTCTACGTTTAACATGCACTAATACAACCGTGATGTGAAAATTTGGAAAATTTCAGGGGTCATTTGACCTTTTAAAGACATTTAAGTAATTTTCTAGCCATTAATTGACCATAATTAAAATTTGAACTACATCTACATGCAACGGCTAACCATAATGGTTTGAAAAATCATATTTTTGTGTACTTGTGTGCGAGTTAAAAAATCATTAGATGATGTAAGTATCTGGTGTTCAAAAAAGAAAATGTAAAGATCTGGCAAGACAACCGCCCCCCACACGATTGGCACCCTATCTTGCGGCTCGAGGTTTGGTAGGTGAGTGGCGGGGATCATTAATCACACACGGTTCTGTATTGGAAACCGTCAGTTATTATGTTCACACATGGATTTTGCTGCGTGAATCATGTGTAATTCAAACTACAGTACTCGTAAATTCTGTCGACCGACGTGTGTACTGTTCCCGCCGATCTAGATTCCGGCCACCAATAAATACTACCTTGCTCACGTCATCCCGTCTGCATGCTCATCTACATCCCCCCTCGCCCGCCCTCTCTCTCTCAAATCCCTGCCATGGCGCCGCCGGTCTGCCCACTTGCCGACGAGGAGTCGCCGCCCCGCGAGGACGCTCACTCGAATAGCTGCGATGAGGACCCCTATGCGCCGCTGGACAAGGTTGCGCCGGACCCCCCAACTTTTGATTGGTTTTGGGGCCAGTACAATCTTTGTCTGTGGAAGTCGCTGTCGCCGACTAAGAAAGCCAGGCAAGTGGCGTTCAAGAAGGAGATAGCGGAGGAGGAAGCCAGGTACCAGGCAGCCCGTGAAGCCCGTGATGCCGCCTGGAAAAAGGAGGCGGTGGAGCTTTGGGGGCGGGCGCATCATTGTGCGGAGGAGGTGTACGAAGACGGGTACTTTGCAAGGAAGGTCAAAGGCGCTGGGCGCCTCATCGCCGCATGGAGGTGGGCCGATAAGCTCCAGCATGCCACTGACGAGGAGCTCCGGTGGGCGCCCAACAAAATGGCAAGGTCGTTCGCGCTCATCCGCCAGCAAGAGGCAGATCGGTATGTCAAGCACTGCGAGGCGGAGGAGGCGGAGTACTGCCTCCGCACTGGGAAGACGCCGCGCACCAGGGAGCTGCTGGTGAGGGGCTACCGGAATACTGGCCCTAGGAGGGATTATTAGTTTTAGTATTGTTCGTTTTCAATTTTATGCACTGTACCTAGTAGTTAAGTATCATCACGTATATGTGAATTTATTATATATATATATATTTTTTTGTGATGAACTAATGAATAATTAATATATATATATTATGAATTCCATTTTCTATCTGTTTTTGATATTAATTTGAATCTAACTGTTATCATCCACATATACAGAATGGAAAGCATATATACACACATTGAAACAGAACATATAAGATCGGAAAACAGAGTACACACATTGAAACACAAGAATAAACAGAGCAATACTATGATTGCTGTGAATACATTGCTATCCACATCGAAACGACTCAACAAAATAAAAGGTGTCCATGAGACCATGACCAGCAGCCCTTGCCTACGGTAGCTCTTGGCTCTTCCTGAACTCGTGCAGGCGTTCGTCCAAGCGGTCAACACGCTTGCGGTACATCTGGAACGCGATCTCGAGCTCCAAGTTGGCTATTTCATCGGAGATCACCAGCTCGAAGATGCAACGACCATGTTCCTCTACTACGCCCAGGTGGATACCTGGGCCATGGAGGCGGTCGAGCCTACCGACCAGCGCGTTGGCATCGAGCGGGCCACGGACAAGGCGAACGGCGTGACCCATGCAAATGGCACGGCGGGCGTCCGGTGCAAGTATGGCGCGGCCGGGCTCTGGTGCAAGTATGGCGCAGAGGGCCTCCGCCCACTTCTGTCGAGGAATGGGGGTACTAACGGGTCGTGTACCTAGCTGCGACACCGTGTCGACAGCAGGCAAGTGCTGATGGATCCGCTCTTGCTGTGCGGCGCGCCGCGCCTCTCGCTCTGCGGCGCTCCAACGGTCTTGCCGTGCGGCGAGCCGCAACCTATCGATGCGGACGCGCCTAGCTTGCTCTACGGCACGCCATCGATCATGTTGTGCGGTGAGCTGCAGCCTGTCGGTGCTGACATGCCTATCTTGATCAGCGGTGCTCAAGTGCCATGTGCCAAAGGTCTGCTCAACCCTGGCGATGACGCGCATCATGGCGTCGTCCATCACATTGCCGGGGAGCGCCTCGGCCTCGACCGGCCGTGGCGCCTGCTCGTTTTCCTCGTCGACAAGGTTGATGGCAGAGGCGGTGCTTTGGTGGGTTGGCATGCTTGGAAAAGGTGAATGTGCTACAGGCTGCGCTTGTCGCCTCCATGCGTCGCGCGCCGCCTAGGTTTATGCGCAATATCGCTGGGTGGCGGGAAACAGGTGAGGAAATGGCGGGAAATGGTTGTGATGCCCGGATAATTAAGCTACAGTAATCCTCTGCTAATTGTGCCATGTCATCACATTATTGTTGCTAATCCTCGCTCGATCCAAATCTTAGTTCAAACTCAAATTCAAATTAAAGCCCATAATTCAAATATCTCAAACACGCAAAATAAAATGTTCAAAGTGTGGGAAGTGTTCCATAACTAATTATGGTGGTGACACAACACTTTTGTAAAGTATTTAAATGCCCTTTTGTGAATATAACAGTGGATAAAAAGAATTATTAAATGTTTTTTTATTATAGAAATATTAAACTATTTTATTTGAACTTCATACTATTTTTTTACAGCGGCCTATTTTCAAATACTAATTTAGATGCAAGTATTTTATTTTATAAGACTAAAAATAAAAGACTAAAAGAAAACAGAGAAACAAAATAAGAAAAGGATTAAAATGGGAAAAAAGCCCCTGGCCCCCCTAGGCCTCGGCCCATCCTAGCTGGCCCACCTACCCCACCGGTCGTCTCCCTGTTCCAGCGACCCAGTCGCTACAGGGGAGGGGGTTGCCCCCGACCGTCTCGCCGACGCCGATGGGGAGGGGATAAGGCCGCCCTCCCCTCGGTCCCCTCGCCTCCCCGCTCCACTTCCCCCTTCTCCTCCTCGCTTCCTTCCCCTTCCCCTCGCTAGATCCGCTCCATCCGTGGCTCCCTGATGCCGGCGCCACCTCGCCCCGACGCTGCCCCGAGGGCTCGCCCTTGCCATAACCACGGTCACCGACGTTGACTCGTCCCCGCGTCCTGGCCACGTGCTCCGTGGCCCTCGTCTCCATCGAGCTGGTGCTCTGCTTCGTCTCGGGGAGCAGCGCACCTCGTCGTCTCCGTCAACGCCCGCGGCCACCGGAACCTCGTCGCCTCGATCCCCAGCTCTGCTGCTACTAAGCCGCTCACCGAGCCTTCCATGTGCTCCGATGTGAGCTACCCTCCTTCCCCCCTCTCTGTGTCCCGCCGTAGTCCGCGACCGCGCGAGCCACTGGTTCGCGCCCCCCATCTACTCCGTACGCCCGCCCGTCGCGGCCTTGTGCGTGTGCTGCCCCGCCCAGCCACCCTCGCCGCTCGTCCTCGCTCCGACCGCGCCCAGCACAAGCTCGTGCGCGACCCCCCGTACGCCTCTGCTGCTCTCCTGCGTCCCCATCGCCGGCTGCCGCTCCCACCCACCGGCGCCCGCGGCCCGCTCCCCGGCGCTCGCCCGCGCCGCGCTCCTGCGCCGCCCCGCCATGGCCTCGCCGCTGCCGGGCATAGCCCCGGTCGGCCGGCCTCGCCCCTCCGCCTCGACGGGCGCCGTCGCCCGCGCCCCAGCGCCCGTTTGCCCGACCCGTTGGCCCCAGTGCCTATGACACACGGGGCCCAGCCCCTGGATAAGAACAAAAAAATATAGATAAAAAATATATGTTTTAAAATAATAATAATAATTAGATTAGCTAATTAATTAATTAAAAAATTAATTAACTTATTTAACTCGGGATTAATTAGCCTAATCACCTAGTTTAGTTAACTAAACTTTTAGGCTAGTCTAAATAGTGCATGACAGTGGGGCCCCACCCCCTGTTGACCAGTCAATCGTTGACTGGTCAACTGGGACCCCCTAGACCCGCATGTCACCCTCTGGTACACCTCTGTGTACACAGATCTGGGTGCACATAGCATTTTAGCTATTTATTTCGAATTAATAATAAATTCAGGAAATTGTTTAAATCTTTGAAAAATCATAGAAAATAATTTGTAACTCGGATGAAAAAGTTGTATACATGATAGTTGCTCAGAACGACGAGACGAATCCAAATACGCTCTCCGTTTATCTGTCACGTACCCCTATCATAGCGGACATGGAACTTTCCCCCTCCATTTCGTTTGTCGGAAAATGCCAAACTTCGGGAAAGCATTCTCGGATGTTATCCCCTTCACCGGTAACGTGTAGCACCGCGTTAGAACACGTCTAGCTCTGCCCGTTGTCCTGTTATGCACTTGCTTGCTATGTATTTACTGTTTCTTCCCCTCTTCTCTCCGGTAGACCCCGAGACCGATGCCGATGCCCCTGAGATCGACTACGTCGACGACGACCCTTCTCCCCTTTCAGCGGAGCTTCCAGGCAAGCCCCCCTTTGATCATCCCGATATCGCCCATTCCATTCTCTCATGCTTACATTAGAGCTACTGTAATTGATTGCTCCTATTCTGTTGCATAGCCTACTTTTGTACCTGTTGTTGTTACCTACCTGCTTACCCTAAACTGCTTAGTATAGGTTGGTTAGAGATCCATCAGTGACCCCCACCATGTCCTGGTTGCCCCTGCTTCATCATCGACGACCAGAGCCTGACACCTCACATCACATCACGCCCTTTAGTTGCTCGACTCTGCAGAGCTACTATCGAGTGCCGAGGGTGATCCCTCTTAACGCACTCCTGATGATAATTCTATAGTGTAGCTATTCGGTGTGGTCATCGAGGGTGGTTCCTCTTTCACCATTCCCGATATGGCTCTATCGTGCAACACCTCAAGTATGAACCTCGAGGGTGGTCCCTCTTACGCTCACCTTGATGATTACATTGAGTGGAATCCACCGGGGGTGATTCCTCAGGTTTTCCCCTTGATGTCTGGACACACTGTTACCTTGACTTTACTTGAGACTGTTGTGAAAGCCGGGCGGGCCCGAAGAGCACCCATGCAATGTGACAGTGGCGGCTGGCCTTTTAGCGGTATCACCCAGGAGGGGTGATAGCTCCGGACTTGTCCATACAGCCGTCACTACTTTAATTGTTAATGCACTAACAGGTTTGGGTATTTGTTCTGAATTGGCCTTTGGCCTTTACGCACTAACCAGCACGCGAGAATAGTTATGGGCCTCGATGTCGTGGTATCAGCCGAAGCTTTGTCAGATGTCCAGTTCAGCATTGTGGCCGGGCCGGATCGTGCCATCCACTTCACCGGTGGTGCTGGTATCCCCTTGCGCACAACGACCCGGAGTGCAACGGGCGATGGGCCCAGACCCCGGAGTGCTTAGGATGTAGACCGGCGGGGACCTCTCTGCTGAGCCTAGGTAGGGCTGTGACGTGTTGATCTTCCGAGGCCGGGCATTGATCCCAGAAAGGTGTGTCCGGCTAGAGTGATCGAGCGTGTTGGAAAACGTGGTGCACCCCTGCAGGGAAGATATATATTCGAATACCGTGTCCACGGTAATGGACGTTCAGACTTGTATCCTGATCTTATACAACTAGAAATGGATACTTGATATGTGATGGATATGTGGCTCCGGGATTGCTTTCTCGCAGGGAGTCGAGGAAGGATCTCTGGGCATTAATGTTACAACATGCTTGTTAATTATAAACTGCTATTCTTTACTCTTCTACATGCTGCAAGACGCTTGGAGCTGCTTGAAGATGCCATTCTTCGATAGGCTAGGACTTCCCCCCTATTCTGGCATTCTGCAGTTCAGTCCACAGATACAGCCCTTCCATTTGATACCAATGCATACTTAGTATAGATCTGATGCTTGCGAGTACTTTGGATGAGTACTCACGGTTGCTTTGCTACCCCTTTCCCCTTCCTTCTTCTTTCCGGTTGATGCAACCAGATGGTGGCCCCCAGGAGTCAGATGCCACCCCCCTCGACTATGACTACTACCCCGAGGGTGCCTACTACTACGTGGAGCCCGCCGACGACCAGGAGTAGTTAGGAGGTCCCAGGCAGGAGGCCTTGCCTCTTCGATCGTTGATGTTTGTGCTAGCCTTCTTAAGGCAAAACTTGTTTAACTTATGTCTGTACTGAGATATTGTTGCTTCTGCTGACTCTTGTGTATCGAGCTTGTATTCGAGCCCTCGAGGCCCCTGGCTTGTAATATAAAGCTTGTATTATTTTGATTTGTGTCTAGAGTTGTGTTGTGATATCTTCCCGTGAATCCCTGATCTTGATCGTACACGTTTGCGTGTATGATTAGTGTACGGTCGAATCGGGGGCGTCACAATGGTGGCGTGTTCATAAAATGCCATCAATTAATGGAAACTTAGCGTAGAAGGAATATTGAGCTAGCACAAGAAGTAGATGATGATCAGATGAACACGGACCACACTAGGGAACCCGTCGGTGATGAATTCATCAATCGCAAACGGTTGAATACTAGCAAGCGTTTGCCCACAACACACACGACTTATTCCATCACAAACAGGTCGGATGGATCAACTGTATGCCACGTATCACACATTGTCAAAAAGTAATGCGGTAGACCTTCTTTAACATGTGTTAAAAAATAAAAAAATAAAAAACAAGGACCTCGAGGTTAAATTGACTCATGGGATGGATCATCCAGGTCAAAGGTAATTTAATTTGACCGGGATGACCCATCCCATCAGTTAATTTAACATCAAGACAACTTCCCATCCAGTCACCCATCTGATGGCTGCTCCAGCCTGAGCACACTTAACTTGAGAGTTCTCTTAGATGAGCTACTGGTGGAACAACTAGTCCTTGCTGATATAGGATGCCTCTTCGCATCATTATGGCCAATAGATGTTGTGTAGACAGAGCATATCACATACGTCTTATTAGAAGCAATCGTCTGTGTTATTATAGGTCTTCGCACACATTTCTTATTATAGAACTGTTTGCCACGTATCACACACATCTTGATATATTGAACCGTTTCTGTTCTCTTGTCTCAACGCAAACAATTCATCCGGGTGAACCGCATGCCGTATATCGCACACACCTTGATCTGGCTGACCGTTTCTTTTGTGTTGCACAATCACAAACAGTTCATCCGAGTTAATCGTAAGCCGTATATCGCACACGCCTTCATCTGGCTGCCGGTTTCTTTTGTTCTGCCACATCGCAAACTAAAATCTGAACCGTGTTTGATGCATCCTCCATCGCAAACGTTTTGCACCTTTTTGATGGGTTTTTTACACCACCGTTTGCGATTAATGCATCGCACACAGTGTCGTCGAAGGGTTTCTGATCGTAGTGTCGCGTTAGCAGCAACCTGCAGTAGTGAAAACTCATGACATGTGCCGAATAAAAATATAGTTTCAAGTAAAATATCGATGGTTGTTAGAAGAAAGAGGGGATGCCACTCGAGGGCATCCGCAAGCTTAGTTGCTTGATACTTCTTGAATATTATCTTGGGGTGCCTCGGGCATCCCCAAGCTTAGCCTTTTGCTAATCCTTATTCCTTCATCCATCGCGATCTCACCCAAAACTTGAAAACTTCAATCACACAAAACTCAACAAAACTCCGTCAGATCCGTTAGTATAAGAAAGCAAATCACTACTTTAAGTACTGTTGCAAACCCATTCATATTTTATTTTTGCACTATATCTACTGTATTCCAACTTTTCTATGGCAAAAACTCTTCAAAGGAAACCATAGAATCATCAAAACAAGCACACAACGCAAAGAAAACATAATCTGTCAAAAACAGAACAGTCTTAGCCATCTGAATATTTCGAATACTTCTGTAACTCTAAAAATTCTGAAACATTAGCACAACATGAGCAATTTTTATATCAATCTTGTGTAAAAATTTCAGAATTTTTCGTCGCATCTGTGATTTTAAAAAATTATTTTTCTGGATGCAAAAGTTTCTATTTTTCAACAAGATCAAAGCAACTATCACCCAACATGATCCCAAAGGCTTTGCTTGGCACAAACACTAATTTAAACCACAAAAAGAGATCTAAACAGAGGCACAATTGTGCAAACACTCAAGAACAGAAAGAAAAATACAAAAATAAATTTTATTCATTGGGTTGCCTCCGAACGAGCGCTATCATTCTATGCGTCTAGCTAGGCATAATATTTCAATGATGCTCACGAAAGATTGTAATTGAAACATGAAGAGAGCATTATGTAACATGTGAAAAACACATTTAAGTCTAACATACTTCCTATGCGTAGGCATTTTATAAGCAAACAAATTATCAAGACAAGAAATTTCTAGCATATGCAAGGTAGAAGAATAAAACATTGGCGATCTCAACATAACAGGAGGTAATTTAGTAACATAAAAATTTCCACCATGATATTTTCCTCTCTCTTAATAATTACATGTAGTATCATAATCAAATTCAATAATATAGCTATCTTATAAACTTTTCTCTTCATGATCCACATTCATAAAAGTTTTATAATCTTCCCAGATAGTGGGATTAACATCAACTAAAGTCTTGACCTCTGCAAACCCACTTTTATCAAAAATTTCACAAGATTGAACACTCTCCAAATATGCGGGATTATTTTTACCTAGAGTTAACACTCTTCCAAACCCACTTTCAATATTATTGTAAATATATTCATCATGAGGCTTAAATAAACTATCAAGATCATAAGAATCATTATCACCCCAATCATGATCATTGCAATAAGTAGTGGACATAGCAATATTAGCATCCCCAAGCTTGGGGTTTTGCATATTATTAGCACAATTGACATTAATAGAATTTAGAATAACATCATTGCAATCATGCTTTTCATCCAAGGAGCTATCATGAATCACTTTATAAATTCCTTCTTTTAACACTTCATCACAATTTTTCAGATTCATGAATCTCAAGCAAAACTTCATAAAGATAATCTAGCGCACTCAACCCACTAGCAATTGCTTCATCATAGATTTTTAGCAAGCGAAGATGCAGGCAAATAGAAGACACATGGTCACACAAGTGATGTCTACTACGCAAGTTTATTCTTGTAGACACGTGTTGGGCCTCCAAGCGCAGAGTTTTGTAGGACAGTAGCAATTTTCCCTCAAGTGGATGACCTAAGGTTTATCAATCCATAGGAGGCATAGGATGAAGATAGTCTCTCTCAAACGACCCTATAACCAAATACAAGAAATCTCTTGTGTCCCCAACACACCCAATACAATGGCAAATTGTATAGGTGCACTAGTTTGGCGAAGAGATGGTGATAAAAGTGCAATATGGATGGTAGAAATATATTTTTATAATCTGAATAAATAGAAACAGCAAGGTAGCAAATAGTAAACGGGCACAAAAATGGTATTGCAATGCTTGGAAATGAGGCCTAGGGTCCATACTTTCGCTAGTGCAATCTCTCAACAATGCTAATATAATTGGATCATATAACCACCCCTCAAAGTGCGATGAAGAATCACTCCAAAGTTCCCATCTAGTGGAGAACATAAGAATAAATTGTTTGTAGGGTACGAAACCACCTCAAAGCTATTCTTTCCATTCGATCTATTCAAGAGTTGTACTAAAATAACATAAAGCTATTCTTTCCGTTCGATCTATCCTAGAGTTCGTACTAAAATAACACCAAAGCAAATTCATATTCATAATACTCAATCTAACACAAAGAACTTCAAAGAGTGCCCCAAGATTTCTACTGGAGAAACGAAGACTATGCATAGATTACCCCAATGTCACCTCGGAAATCCGCGAGTTGAGTGCCAAAACATATATCAAGTGAACCAATATGATAGCCCATTGTCACCACGAGTATTCAATTGCAAGACATATATCAAGTGTTCTCAAATCCATAAAATTATTCAATCCGATAACAACGAAATCTCAAAGGGAAAACTCAATTCATCACAACAAGATAGAGAGGGGAAAACACCATATGATCTGACTATATTAACAAAGCCCGCGATATATCAAGATTGTGACATCTCAAGAACACGAGAGAGATTAAACACATAACTACCGGTACAAACCCTTAGCCCGAGGGTGGACTACTCCCTCCTCATCATGGTGGCCGCCGGGATGATGAAGATGGCCACCGGCGATGATCCCCCCTCCGGGAGGGTGCCGGAACAGGGTCTAGATTGGTTTTCGGTGGCTACAGAGGCCTGCGACTGCGGAACTTCTGATCTAGGTTAACCCGGAAGGGTTTTGGAATATTTGGGATTTTATAGGGCAAAGAGGGGGTGCGGGAGGCCACAGAGGTGGGCACAACCCACCTGGGTGCGCCTGGGCCCCCAGGCACGCCCTGGTGGTTTGTCCCCCTCAGGGCACCCCCAAGGTGCTGCTCTGGCCCATCCTGGGTGTTCTGGTCCATAAAAATTCTCCAAAAAGTTTCGCGGTGTTTGGACTCCGTTTGATATTGATTTCCTGCGATGTATAAAACAAGCAAAAAACAACAACTGGCACTGGGCACTGGGTCAACAGGTTAGTCCAAAAAATGATATAAAGTTTTTATAAAATGATTGTAAAATATCCAAGAATGATAAAATAACAGCATGAATACTTCATAAATTATAGATACGTTGGAGACGTATCAGCATCCCCAAGCTTAATTTCTACTCGTCCTCGAGTAGGTAAATGATAAAAGAAATAATTTATGAAGTGTGAATGCTAGAAAAGTGCATAAGTTTGATCAATGATAATTTCAATCACTTTTCCTAGCATCATAACAACAATTCTTCTCATAAAATTTCTCATGTTATAGTAACAACCAATTCACATGTTAAGGTTTAAACAATGAATTCTCTTGAAACTCAACAACCTATGTTCTCAGTCACCAATCAATTTTAATTCAACTTATTCAATAGAGTTTAAGTAAGAGCTCCACATACTCAACCATCATATAGTCTTCTATGATTTCTAACACTCACCGCATACACATGAGCAAAATGTTTCAACCAGACACATAGAAAGATAGGGGCTTATTGTTTTGCCTCCCAACGTATTCACCTCAAGGGTGATGTCAACAATAATAACTCATGCTACCCATATTCAACTGGATATATGTTCCTAGATCTTTCCTCACCACATGATGCTTGCCAAAATAGAAAAATAAAAGGGAATAGAGAGAAAAAAACTTTGATTCTTTGCATAAAAGTAAATACTGAAAAGTAAAAGATAGGCCCTTCTCAGAGGGAAGCAGAGGTTGCCATGCGCTTATTTGTTTGTATGCTCAACCCCTTAGTGCAAAAGAACGTCACGTTATATTGCCCCTTATGATAGCAACCTTTATTATGCAGTCTATCGCTTTTATTCTTTGCTATCACAAGTTTGTACAACACTCCATTTTCTCTTACACTAAATGATCTAACACTTTTAGAAGCAATTTTTATTGCCATATTGCACCGATGACAACTTACTTGAAGGAACTTGATCAATCCTTAGGTAGGTATGGTGGACTCTTGAAAATAAGATTTGGGTTTAAGGGTTTTTCGATGCACAAGTAGTATCTCTACTTGGTGCAGAATTTTTGGCTATCAAAGATGGAGGGCAAGCACCACATGTTGAAGGATCTATGACAATATAACTTCTATGTGAATATGAGCAAACATAAATCATTACGTTGTCTTCCTTGTCCAACGTCAACAATTTTGGCATATAATATTTTGATGGGGGCTCACAATCACAAAAGATTTCCATGATAGTGTATTTGCATTAGAAATTTCTCTTCCTTATACTAATTATCCGTGAATTGCTTGTATTACCAATATTGTGATTGTCAAGCCTCAAAAGATTTCACTTTCTAAACCCAATGTGAAGCTACCACTAGGCATGATACATTTTCAACCTCATGATATTCAATTCATTCAACAATTTACTAATAGGATATAAGTGAAGCACAAGAGTAAATGACAAATTACTCCAAAAAGATATAAGTGAAGTTTATGAGCATAATATTTCTTTCTCTCAAATTAATTTAAGTGAAGCAAGAGAGAGTTTCTTCAAAAATACTAAAGCACACCGTGCTCAAAAAGATATAAGTGAAGCACTAGAGCAATTCCACAGAAAAGAGCTTCGTTGACGGGATGTGCGTGCGGCTTACCTAGCCTTCTGGAAACTATTTGAGGACTCTATTTTATTTAAAAACTTTCAGATCTAAGTATTTTATTAAAACAGCAAGAAAAAACAAAACAAAATGCTATTCCAAGAATAGCGCACATCATGTGAAGAAGCAAAGACTTAGGCTCAATCGATACTAACCGATAATTGTTGAAGAAGAAAGGTGGGATGCCTACCGGGGCATCCCCAAGCTTAGATGCTTGAGACTTCTTGAATATTATCTTCGGATGCCTTGGGCATCCCCAAGATTGAGCTTTTGTGTCTCCTTAAATCTTCTCATATCACGGTTTTCCTAAATTTCAAAAGCTTCATCCACACAAAACTCAACAAGAACTCGTGAGATAAGTTAGTATAAACCAATGCAAAAACTTTATCATTATCTACTGTAAAAAATCACTAAAATTATAATTCAACATTGCATACTAAATGCCTCTGCATATTTAATACTCATATACTCAAATAGAATCATTAAACAAGCAAACATATGCAAACAATGCAAACATAACAGCAATCTGTCAAAACAGTACAGTCTGTAAAGAATGCAAGAGTATCAAATACTTCCCTAACTCCAAAAGTTATTAAAATTTGCCACACTGTAGAAAATGTATCAGAGATTATTTTGCAAAAAGTTTCAACATTTTTATCACGTTCTGACTTTTCTAGGGAATTTTTGCAACAGCGGTAAACTTTCTGTTTTCAAACAGCAACATGTAGATTTGCAAAATAAGCATGGCAAAGGCTATCAATGCCACTTTTATTTAAATAAAAGATGCAAAACATTATTATAAATAACATAAAGCAAATCCTAACAAAATAAATTGATGCTCCAAGCAAAACACATATCATGTGACGAATGAAAACATAGCTCCAAGTGAGGCTACCGATAATGTTGGAGACGAAAGAGGGGATGCCTTCCGGGGCATCCCCAAGCTTAGTTGCTTGGATATTCCTTAAATATTGCCTTGGGGTGACTTGGGCATACCCAAGCTTAGGTTCTTGTTACTCCTTGTTCTCCTCATATCGACATCTAACCCAAAACTTGAAAACTTCAATCACACAAAACTTAACGGAACTTCATGAGATAGGTTATTATGATAAAGAGCAAACCATTTCACTTTGGTACTGTCCAAGACAAGATTAATAATGATTTCCACACAATGCCTACTGTAGCATATCATTTACACAATTTATATTGAGCAATATAAGCCATAGAAACTAGAAAACAAGCAAACTATGCACTGAAAACAGAATCTGTCAAAAACAGAACAGTCTGTAATGATCTGGATAACTACCATACTTCTGCTACTACAAAAAATATGAAAAAATTAGGACCACGTGAGAAATTTGTATATTAAAAGTTCTGCAAAAAGAATCAACTCAAAAGAACTCTTCTGTTAAAAATGAGACTTATTTTCGTGAGCGCAAAAGTTTCTGTTTTTCAGCAAGATCAAATCAATTATCACCCAACATGATCCCAAAGGCTTTACTTGGCACTTTATTGAAACAAAAGCAATAAAACATGATTAATATAGTATCTTAATCATGTTAACACATAAAAACAGTAGGTAAAAGTGTTGGGTTGTCTCCCAACAAGCGCTTTTCTTTAATCCCTTTTTAGCTAGGCGTGATGATTTCAATGACGCTCGCATAAAAGATAAGAATTGAAACATGAAGAGAGCATCATGAAGCATATGACTAGCACATTTAGGTCTAACCTACTTCCTATGCATAGGGATTTTGTGAGCAAACAACTTATGGGAACAAGAATCAACTAGCATAGGAAGGCAAAACAAGTGCAACTTCAAAACAATCAACACATAGAGAAGAAACTTGATATTATTGAGATATGTAAGAGCATAAGTTCCTTCCTCATAATAATTTTCAGAAACATCATGAATGGATTCAACAATATAACTATCACATACAGAACTCTTTTCATGATGCACAAGCATAGAATATTTATCACTCTTTATGGCATACATGTCATCATAATAATCATAATAGATGGCAACTTTATTGTCATAGTCAATTGAAACCTCTTCCAAAATAGTGGATGCATCACTAAATAAAGTCATGAACTCTCCAAAGCCACTTTCTTCAATATTGTAATAAGATTCAACACCCTCCAAAATAGTGGGATCACTACTACCTAGAGTTGACACTCTTCCAAACCCACTTTTATCAATGTAATAATCATAAATAGGAGGCATGCTATCATCATAATAAATTTTCTTATCGAAAGTAGAAGGATCAAAGGATCATATTCATTAAGCAAAGCATCCCCAAGCTTAGGACAAGCATTATTTCCAGCAAATAAATCTTCAAACATATCATACTCATTAAACATAGCATCCCAAGCTTGTGGTTTTGCATATCATCACAATCATTCTTATCAATAGCATGAATGGCACCAATAGTATAGCAAACATTATTATCATATTCTTCCAAGCAAGTGCTAAAAATATTTTCAAGATCATAAGGGATATCGTTGTCTTCCCAATAATAATCATTACAGAAAGTAGTAGGTATCACAAAATCATACTCAATATCATCATCCTCCATCAACATATTTGATTCACTTTCATGAGGCACAATGGTGATAGGAGCCACATTATTTGGGAGAAATACCTTTTTACCTTTATTCTTTCTTGTTTTCTTCTTCTTCACCACATCATGTGTGGGTTTAATTAATTTTTTCAAGCTTCTTGTTGAAGAGATTGATTGGGTAGGAAGCTCCTCCTCGTTACCCGATTCATCATAATAAACACCAGGAGGGTATTGGGAAACATTTTCCCTTTCATTAGTAATCTCTTCATATTCCATTTGTTTTCTTGTCTTTAGGTAGTTGGCAATATAAGGATTCTCAATGCAATTTATCGCACAAAACATATAAATTTCCTCTAGATCAAAATCAAGAAATCTCTCGAGATTAAATTTTGGAAAACCCTTAGTTATACATTTCATTTCTTCATACCCCAAAAGAAATCTAAGCTCTTTATGATGCTTAAGGGTAATCAAGTTATCACAATTTTTGGACACGACTTGATCATGAAAGAATTTGCATTGGAGATTTAAATGACCATGTTCATTGCAAAGTTCACAAGGACGGCGAAAAAATTACATCTTTCAGCACAATCATCTAGCCTCTCTTGCAACCTTTTAATTTCTAAATATTTATGCTTCTTACAAAATCTATCTTCCCTTTTTGGTGTGCAAATGCACTCCCAATTCACTGCGCAAAAATTGACATGCTTATAAGAAACATTTTTGTCATGACTTGTGCAATCATCATTAGCATTTTGGATATTCAAAGAATTCATACTAAAAACATTGCAATCATGCTCATCATTCAAATATTTTGTGCTAAACAATTTATTAACATCTTCTAACAACTGAGCACAATTTTCCGAACCATCATTTTCAAGAAAGATATTATAAAGATGATCAATAATATGATGCAACCTAAATTCCATTTTTAGTTTTCTTTTACAAAACCAAACTAGTGATAAAACAAGAAACTAAAAGATTTGATTGCAAGATCTAAAGATATACCTTCAAGAACTCACCTCCCCGGCAACGACGCCAGAAACGAGCTTGATGTCTACTACGCAACTTTATTCTTGTAGACACATGTTGGGCCTCCAAGCATAGGGTTTTGTAGGACAGTAGCAATTTTCCCTCAAGTGGATGACCTAAGGTTTATCAATCCGTAGGAGGTGTAGGATGAAGATAGTCTCTCTCAAACGACCCTGCAACCAAATACAAGAAATCTCTTGTGTCCCCAACACAGCCAATACAATGGCAAATTGTATAGGTGCACTAGTTCGGTGAAGAGATGGTGATAAAAGTGTAATATGGATGGTAGAAATATATTTTTATAATCTGAATAAATAAAAACAGCAAGGTAGCAAATAGTAAACGGGCACAAAAACGGTATTGCAATGCTTGAAAATGAGGCCTAGGGTCCATACTTTTGCTAGTGCAATCTCTCAACAATGCTAATATAATTGGATCATATAACCATCCCTCAAAGTGCGATGAAGAATCACCCCAAAGTTCCTATCTAGCGGAGAACATAAGAATAAATTGTTTGTAGGGTACGAAACCACATCAAAGCTATTCTTTCTGTTCGATCTATTCAAGAGTTCGTACTAAAATAACATAAAGCTATTCTTTCCGTTCGATCTATCCTAGAGTTCGTACTAAAATAAAACCAAAGCAAATTCATATTCATAATACTCAATCCAACACAAAGAACTTCAAAGAGTGCCCCAAGATTTCTACCGGAGAAACAAAGACAAGAACGTGTATCAACCCCTATGCATAGATTACCCCAATGTCACCTCGGGAATCCGCAGGTTGAGTGCCAAAACATATATCAAGTGAATCAATACGATACCCCATTGTCACCACGAGTATTCAATTGCAAGACATATATCAAGTGTTCTCAAATCTAGAAAAGTATTCAATCCAATAATAATGAAATCTCAAAGGGAAAACTCAATTCATCACAACAAGATAGAGAGGGGAAAACACCATATGATCCGACTATATTAACAAAGCCCGTGATACATCAAGATCGTGACATCTCAAGAACACGAGAGAGAGAGATTAAACACATAGCTACTGGTACAAACCCTCAGCCCCGAGGGTGGACTACTCCCTCCTCATCATGGTGGCCGCCGGGATGATGAAGATGGCCATCTGTGATGATTCCCCCCTGCGGCAGGGTGCCGGAACGGGGTCTAGATTCGTTTTCGGTGGCTACAGAGGCCTGCAGCGGTGGAACTTCTGATCTAGGTTAACCCCGAAGGGTTTTGGAATATTTGGGATTTTATAGGGAAAAGAGGGGGTGTGGGAGGCCACCGAGGTGGGCACAACTAAGGGAGTCCTAGACTAATGGGTCCTCGGGCGTCCGGCCTGTTAGTCATGGGCCGGACTGATGGGCTGTGAAGATACGAAGTCCGAAGACTGCACCCGTGTCCGGATGGGACTTTCCTTGGCGTGGAAGGCAAGCTTGGCGACCAAATATGTAGATTCCCTTCTTTGTAACCGACCTTGTGTAACCCTAGATCCTCCCGGTGTCTATATAAACCGGAGGACTTAGTCCGGAGAGGAGACATACATTACCATAGTCATACAGGCTAGGCCTCTAGGGTTTTAGCCATTACGATCTCGTGGTAGATCAACTCTTGTAATACTCATATTCATCAAGATCAATCAAGCAGGAAGTATGGTATTACCTCCATAGAGAGGGCCCGAACCTGGGTAAACATCGTGTCCCCTGTCTCTTGTTACCATTGACCTTAGACGCACAGTTCGGGACCCCCTACCCGAGATCCGCCGGTTTTGACACCGACATTGGTGCTTTCATTGAGAGTTCCACTGTGCCGTCCCCAACAGGTTTGATGGCCCCTTCGATCGTCAACGACAATGCTGTCCAAGGAGAAACCTTCCTCCCCGGACAGATTTTCATGTTCGGCGGCTTCGCACTGCGGGCCAACTCGCTTGGCCATCTGGAGCAAATCGATAGCTACACCCCTGGCCACCAGGTCAGATTTGGGAGCTTGAACTACGTTGCAGACATCCGTGGGGATTTGATCTTCGCCGGATTCGATACCGTGGCAACCACTCCTGGTCACCCCGATGAAAATGACCTAAATCTGTCATCGGATCGCATCCAGGAGACAGCTCCTGTAACCGCTCTGGCCTTAGATCCGGAGCAGACTGCGCCATCCAAGGACGGGAGTTTAGCTCAACCCCACCACGGAGGCCACAGATTCCCCGGTGTTGGAGCCGCACATGGACTTAACCTCACATGATACTGTGTCACCAGAACTCTGGACTCGTCTCTGGTTGTAAGTTCTGAACCATGTGAGCCCGCGGATGCCGAACTTGGTCGTTTATCGATCTTTGAGTTCAGCGCCACAGACATCTTCCAACACTCGCCCTTCGGTGATGTGCTAAACTCATTAAAGAACCTGTCCTTGGCAGAGGACTCACAGCCGAATTGTATCCGGTTTGAACTGGAGGCTGATGATGGAGAATCTCGTTTCCCACCCACCACCCACTTCATAGCCACTGTCGAAGACTTAACTAACACGCTTGACTATGACTCCGAAGACATCGACGGTATGGACGACGATGCCGGAGACGAGGAGGCCCAAAACCCGCTGTTCACTGGATGATGGATGGCCACTTCCTCATATGACGTATACATGGTAGATATGCCGAAAAATAATAGCGGTGATGACAAGGAAAACCCAACGAAGGAGGACCCTCCTAAGACACAACCAAAGCACCGGCGTCAGCGGCTCCGCTCTAAATCGCGCTGCAACAGAGACAGCAACACCGGCACAGGAGACGACAACACTCCGGATGGTGCCGAAGACACAGAAGAACCCGACGAACAAACTGCTGAACAAGACAATTGGGAAGATGGGCAAGTCAGCCCTGACGAACAGGCCATAGAAGAAGACTCGAAGGACGACAGTTATCATCCGCCCTCGAGGAGGAGGTGAGCCTCGGCAACGAAGACTTCATCATGCCTGAGGAACCTCTCGAGCAGGAGCGCTTTAAGCTTCAGCTAATAGCCACTGCGAGGAGCCTGAAAAAGAAGTAGCAGCAGCTTCAAGCTGATCAAGACCTGCTCAATGACAGATGGACCGATGTCCCGGCAGCCGAGGAATACGGCCTTAAACGCCCAGCCAAAAGTTACCCGAAGTGCAAATTGCTACGTCAGTTCGACGATGAGGCGCCAGAGCCCGCACCGGCATCGTCGAACTGAGGTAGCAATTTGATAAAACGGCAACCCGAGCCGAAAACCAGACTGTCCCACCTCGCCGCAAAGGCAGGGATAAGACAGCTCGGGGCTATACATATGACCTTCGTCAAGACTTGGACAATAGAGCAGGACATACAAGATCGATCTACGGATCGCGAGGACGTGCTTTGACATGCGAGGACGGCTATCTATTCGTACGTGACAAACCCAGTCATGCCCGAGCCGAAAACTGCAGACGGACTCCATCGGAGCTACGTCGCGATGCGGCCCGATATAGAGGTGCTGCACACCCTCTTTGCTGTAATGGATCATGAATTCCCAGAAGGGTTCAAACCCGTAAACATCGAATCATATGATGGAATAACTGACCCCGTGGCATGGATCGAGGATTTCATTCTCCACATCCACATAGTCCGCGGGGATGATCTTCACGCCATCAAATACCTTCCACTAAAACTCAAAGGGCCAGCTCGACACTGGTTAAATAGTCTGCCTGAAAATTCCATTGGCAGCTGGGAGGACTTGGAAGAAGCTTTCCTTGACAACTTCCAAGGTACTTATGTCCGGTCACCAGATGCCGATGACTTAAGCCACCTAGTCCAGCAACCTGGAGAGTCAGCCAGGAAATTCTGGACTAGGTTCCTAACTAAAAAGAACCAAATCGTCGACTGCCCGGATGCCGAAGCCCTCGCGGCCTTTAAACATAGCATCCGTGATGAATGGCTTGCCCGCCACCTCGGCCAGGAAAAGCCAAAATCCATGGAAGCCCTCACGGCACTTATGACCCGCTTCTGTGCGGGAGAGCTTAGTTGGCTGGCCCATAGCAAAAATACAGCAAGTGACACGGGCACCTCCGAGGCCAAAAATAGCAACGGCAAGCTCCGACGCAGCAGACACAAACGCCGAAGTAATGGTGACAACACCGATGACACAACAGTCAATGCCGGATTCAGTGGTTCCAAGTCCGGCCAGCGGAAGAAGCCATATAAAAGAAACAATCAGGGACCATCAAGCTTGGATTGCATACTCGATCATCCGTGCCAAATCCATGGCACCTCTGATAAACCAGCCAATCATACCAACAGAGATTGCTGGGCTTTTAAACAGGCCGGCAAGTTAAATGCCGAGAACAAAGAAAAGGGTCGCAAAGCGAGGACAATGAAGAGGAGCCCCGGCAACCGAACACAGGGGACAAAAGAAGTTTCCCCCCAGGTCAAATCGGTGAACATGATATACGCTGCACACATCCCCAAGAGGGAGCGCAAGCGCGCGCTCAGGGACGTCTATGCGATAGAGCCAGTCGCCCCAAAATTTAATCCATGGTCATCGTGCCCGATCACTTTTGATCGATGGGACCATCCGACCAGTATCCGTCATGGCGGTTCAGCCGCATTGGTCCTTGACCCAATAATTGACGGATTCCACCTAAAGCGAGTCCTTATGGACGGCGGCAGCAGCCTGAACCTGCTCTATCAGGATACAGTGTGCAAAATGGGCATTAACCCATCATGGATCAAGCCTACAAAGACCACCTTTAAAGGAGTCATACCAGGTGTAGAGGCTCGATGTACGGGCTCAATTACGCTAGAGGTTGTCTTCGGATCCCCGGACAACTTCAGAAGCGAGGAGTTAATCTTTGACATCGTCCCTTTCCGCAGCGGTTATCACGCACTGCTCGGATGAACCGCATTTGCTCGATTCAATGCGGTGCCTCATTATGCCTACCTCAAGATCAAGATGCCCGGGCCACGTGGCGTCATAACAGTTAATGGAAACACGGAACGCTCCCTCCGTATAGAAGAGCACACCGCTGCCTTAGCAGCAGAAGTACAGAGCGGCCTTCTTAAGCAGAACCTTAATTCGGCGGCCAAGCTCTCGGACACTGTCAAGAGAGTCCGGATCATCATGCAGCATGACAACTCGGCTCGTCAGGAGCTTGATTAGCAATTCGGCCTCCATCCCAGTCCCGATCAGGTGGCGGCACTAGTACCGCGCATACATAACTACGCACTCAAAATACCATGGGCATAAACGGAGGCATAACTAGCCGGTGACCCACAATACGGCTTGACCGCTCCCGGACACATATACTTTAATTGTTTCCTTTTTTCAGGTTTCTTTTCCACAGACCTTCCGTGATGGCTAGATCACCGGTCCTCTCGAAAGACAAATACGCCAAGATGGCAAGAAGCACAAACGTATTGGGGAATTTCAAGGTGGTTTCGTTAACAATCACTCTACCTGTTTTCAGGACCCACATGCAGCTCTTCCTTGGTTTTTGGCATGTTAAATAGCCTGTTGCTTAACGCACTATTTGTATCAATGCGCTTTGACGTATTAATAAAATTGCAATGAAAACTGTTCGCGGCCCAAATTTTGCAGCCCTAGCTCATTACCTTTGCTCCTTTTCTGTTTTCCTTTATTCTTTGTTAACAAACCTTATCAGACAGCAACCGTACCAGAGTGTACATTTGCCAGGGGCTTTATAGCGCCCCGCAATATGACAACAAAGTCCGAGCACTTTTTACAGTATAGTTCGGCACCCCGAATTTAGCATTATATGCATTGGCTCCGAATCATGTCTTTGGTCAATAGTTGGGTTGCCCGGCTCCTGTGCTTACTACCTTACGTTCCGCTATATCGGCTAGGGTAGTAAAGGGAGAACTACTGTGATTGTGCCCTGGTTCATCCAGACGAGCACCTCAGTAGAGAAAGCCGAAAACTGACTGTCATGATGCGGCGAGAGCCGGTCAGCTCTTCGGAGGTTTCAAATCGCTAGAGGTTTTTTCCGCATTACGTGATGAATCGGTTTTTATCCGACCAGGTGTTTACAGAATCCCCTAGTTCGGACTTCCGAATACCAGGGGCTGCTCCTAAAACTTTATTATCAAACTCCTATGGCTAAATGAGGGTGATAAAGCATTATAGTCCGATTGCCTTGTTCGTTGCGCTAAACACCCCCTTCAAGGACCAAATAATTGGATCAAGAGTGTTTAGATTCCATACCGAACACCCCCGTATTTCCTATGTGGGGGCTGAAGCCGACAACTGGCCAACTCTCAGATTTAATAAAAACGGCCGCACAGGAGGTAAAAATCTAACACAAAGCATTATATTACATCAACTGTCTTTGTTTTCATAATACAGGGCGAGACAAAATATGAATGTATTCATTCAAAGATCACGTCTTTCGCACACTGCTCCGCAACAATGCGGGACCCCTCCAGGACGTCTCCAAAATATCGCTCGGGTGTGCGGTGCTCCTTGTCCTCGGGCAGCCCTTCGGTCGCTAGCTTGACGACGTCCATCTTCGCCCACCACACCTTGACATAGGATAAGGCCAGGCGCGCGCCCTCGATGTAGACGGACTGCTTGACGGCGTCCAGCCGAGGACAGGCATCCACCAGCCGCTTCACGAGGCCAAAGTAACTGCTGGGTATAGCTTCGGCTGGCCACAGCCGGATTATTAAATCCCTCATGGCCAGTTCGGCCACCCTGAGCAGCTCGACCAGCTACTTTAGCTGATCGCTGAAGGGCACCGGATGTTCTGGCGCAAGATATTGCGACCAGAACAGCTTCTCCGTGGAGCTCCCTTCTTCGGCTCGGAAGAACTCCGCGGCGTCGGACACACTATGCGGCAGATCAACAAAAGCCCCTGGAGAACTTCAAATCCGGGTTAGTAAAAGATACTTCCTCCTTACATATTTGCTTTGCATACTGAATGCCTTACCCGCCGCGATCTTCCTGGCCTCCTGGATCTCCTGGAGGGCGCCCTGGGCCTCACTCCGGGCCGTCTCCACACTCTGACGAGCCTTGGCGAGTTCGATCTCTTGAGCCGACGCATCGCGCTCCAAGGTCTCGCACTTCCTCACCGCCTCTTGGAGCTCCTGTTGGACCTCATTGACCCGGGCCTTGAGCTTCTTACGGGCGGCCTGCTCCTTGACAGCCTTCCCCTCGGCTTCTGCCAGGGCTTTTCTCAGGGCCTCGACCTTGGTCGTCGCTTCTATACATATCATGACACTTCTGTCAATGCATATCATTTTACCTTTTTCGGACATATAACAGGTTATTACATACCTTGTTTTTCTTGGAGCTGCCTCCTCACCTGGCTGAGCTCCTCCTCGGTCTGCTCCAGTCTCTGCTTCAGTGCAGAGACTTCGGCAGTATGCGAGGCTGCGGCCAACAACGACGCCTGTGTATTCATTTTAGACAAATTTAGTTAGTTTCCTGCAATAAGGGGTTGATCCTCTGTCTGGCTTTTTCTTTCCGAATACCGGACAGTGTCTTAGGGGCTACTGTCTATATTGGGATTTTTCTCGTTCCGCGTCGCTTACCTCAAAACCTGTCAGCAGGCTACTGCAGGCTTCGGTTAGTCCGCTCTTGGCGGACTGAACCCTTTCAATTACCGTGCCCATAAGAACACGGTGCTCATCCACAATGGAAGCACCTCGCAGCACTTCCAGGAGATTATCCGGTGCCGCTTGTTGGACAGGGGTCACCGGCGGAATAGGCATACCCCCTTCTTTTGAAGGAGGTTGCGCGCCAGATTCCGGAGCCGTATCGGTCTCCGGAATCAAATCCGACTGAGGCCCGATCTGAATACGGCCCTCATCGCCAGTCTCCATGGGGGTCGGCTCCCCTTGGTGTCCGGCGACGGAGGCTTCGCCTCCCGGCGCCTCCTGAGCCTCTCCCCGGCCTGGGAAAGTCCTTCAGGACAGCACCTCTGCCTCATCCTTGGCCTTGGGGGAATGAGCGGTCGGCGGCGACTCGCTGGCCATCGCCTTTGAATCCAACGAACCTCGTGACGAGGATTGCTGGGAGCTGTCATGGGCCTGATTGCAATAGCATAACTAATCATGTTAGTACAATGAAGAGGAGAGGCTAGATTTATGGGCATGTATAAGTCCTAGCACTTACGATGCAACCCGAGGCTTAGTGCGGGGGTGTCGCTCCGGACTGCCGTCGACGTCCCATGCAGAGTTATCCGCAAGGGAGCCTTTCCCTTTCTTGGACGTCTCTGCCTCCAGGTTTGTGGAGGCCGCCCTCTTCTTCTTTCCCTCATCGGGTGGAGGGTTGTTCTCCTCCTCCTCCTCCTCGACGTCGTCATCCTCGATGGCGGAGGAAAGGGTCACTTCGTCTTCGGGCGTCACGTCCGAAGCACCCTTGCGACAGGGGCCACCTTTGGCCCCCTTGGCCTTCTCCTTGGCCTTCTTTTCTGGCGGCCTATAGGGCCGGAACCAGCATCTTCGCCAGGAGCGGGATGACTGGCTCTTCGGGCAGCGAAGCCGAACTATGGATCCGCTCCGCTCTCTCCGTCCACGCCTGGAAGAAACAAAAAATACAGCAAAGGTTAGGTATCCTCCTTGAACAAATAAGTAGAAGGTACGCCTTAAAGAACTTACCTCATTGGCAGGATGGGTGTGATCGTGCCCACGGTCCGAATCTATGACCGGTGGCTTTTCGTTGCCCTTGAAGAGCAACTTTTAGGCATCTTCGTGAGTTGTTCCGAAGAGCCCTCCCAGGGTCTGGTGCTTCTCTGGATCGAATTCCCATAAAGGGAAGCTTCGGCGTTGGCAGGGGAGAATCCGGCGAACCAGCATTACCTGGATCACGTCGACGAGCTTGATGTTTTTATCCACCATGCTCTGAATGTGCATTTGCAGCGCTATCAGCTCGTCTGACGTAGACCAGTTGGGGCCCTTCTCCGTCCAGGAGGTGAGCCGCATTGGAGCTCCGGCCTTAAACTCGGGAGCCGCCGCCCAAGTGGCGCCGCGTGGCTCTGTGATGTAGAACCACTGCTTCTGCCACTCCTTGACAGTCTCCATGAAAGTGCCTGCAAGCCAAGTGACGTTGGGCATCTTTCTCACCATGGCGCCTCCGTATTCCGCGTGCTGACCATCCACCACCTTCGGCTTCACGTTGAAAACCTTGAGCCATAGGCCGAAGTGGGGATGGATGTGGAGGAAGGCCTCACACACGACAATAAATGCTGAGATGTTGAGGAAGGAGTTTGAGGCTAGATCATGGGAATCTAGCCCGTAATAGTACATCAGTCCGCGGACGAAGGGGTGAAGTGGAAACCCCAATCCGTGGACGAAGTGAGGGAGTAAAACTACCCTATCAGTAGGCTTCGGGGTGGGGATGACCTGCCCCTTGGTGGGCAGACGGTGGGCGATTCCTTTCGCCAGGTACCCCGCCGCCCGGAGCTGGGTGATGTCCTTCTCCTTGACGGAGGAGACCATCCACTTGCCTTGGCCTCCGGATCTGGACATGATTGAGTGCTTCCTAGAGATGGAGAAGATGGGAACTTGGGCGCTGGAGCTTGAGAATGGAAGGATAGAGAGGAAGAGAAGGCATGGGTGAAGGAGGGGAATCCTTATCTCCTTATAAAGGCCGTGAATATTGAACGCCTCCCCACCCGCCTTAAACCTCGCCCAATCCCAAGGATTGTGTAAACGACACGGTTGGGTTACCCACGCCCGTATTGATGAAAATCCCGCAATAAGGGGACACAATCTCTGCTTTGACAAGACGTGCCAATGGCAACCGCGTCTCGAAATATGGAGCGGCTGATGAAAAACGGTTCGAAATTATGACCGGACAGACGTGATGTCATGTTACAAAAAGTTGTCAGCGGATTGGACTCGTGGAATATTGTATTCTCTCTGCAGTTGTGTGTGGTGCGTGTGTTACAGGTTCGGACACGTTCAATATGTCCAAAGACTATCTTGGAGTTTGGAAGGAGGAACCCGCCTTGCAATGCCGAAGACAGATCTACGCGCCGGATACCTTGTCATTGAAGCCAGGTTCAGGGGCTACTGAGGGAGTCCTAGACTAAGGGGTCCTTGGGCGTCCAGCCTGTTAGTCATGGGCCGGACTGATGGGCTGTGAAGATACGAAGACCGAAGACTGCACCCATGTCCGGATGGGACTCTCCTTGGCGTGGAAGGCAAGCTTGGCGACGAAATCTGTAGATTCCCTTCTTTGTAACCGACCTTGTGTAACCCTAGATCCTCCCGGTGTCTATATAAACCGGAGGACTTAGTCCGGAGAGGAGACATACATTACCATAGTCATACAGGCTAGGCCTCTAGGGTTTTAGCCATTACGATCTCGTGGTAGATCAACTCTTGTAATACTCATATTCATCAAGATCAATCAAGCAGGAAGTAGGTTATTACCTCCATAGAGAGGGCCCAAACCTGGGTAAACATCATGTCCCCTATCTCCTGTTACCATCGACCTTAGACGCACAGTTCGGGACCCCCTACCCGAGATCCGCCGGTTTTGACACCGACAACAACCCACCTGGGCGCGCCTGGGCCCCCAGGCGTGCCCTGGTGGGTTGTGCCCCCCTCGGGGCACCCCCCAGGTGCTGCCCTGGCCCATCCTGGGTGTTCTGGTCCATAAAAAATCTCCAGAAAGTTTTGCGGTGTTTGGACTCCGTTTGATATTGATTTCTTGCGATGTAAAAAACAAGTAAAAAATAGCAACTGGCACTAGGCACTGGGTCAATAGGTTAGTCCCAAAAAATGATATAAAGTTGCTATAAAACGATTGTAAAACATCCAAGAATGATAAAATAACAGCATGAATACTTCATAAATTATAGATACGTTGGAGACATATCAACAAGCAAAGAAAAGATCAAACGGGAAAAAGGCAAACGAGAAAGAGGGCGAATAAAACGACAAATTTTTGTGAAGTGGGGGAGATGAGAACGAGAGGCAAATAGCAAATAATGTATATTGCAAGGAGATGATATTTGTGATTAGGAACCTAGTAGATGTTGGTGATGTCTCCCCGCCAACGGCACCAGAAATTGGCTACTTGACGGGAGACTATCTTGACTTGATCCTCCCCGGCAACGGCGCTAGAAATTTCTTTTGATGCGGCTTGAACTATGTCGGTATTTCCCCAAAGAGGAAGGGATGATGCAGCACAGCTACGGTAGGTATTTTCCTCAGTGATGAGAACAAGGTTATCGAACCAATAG
The DNA here is from genome assembly GCF_018294505.1 of Triticum aestivum. Lineage (NCBI taxonomy): Eukaryota > Viridiplantae > Streptophyta > Magnoliopsida > Poales > Poaceae > Triticum > Triticum aestivum. Next base: position 295,900,783 of record NC_057799.1, read on the forward strand.
GAGAACCACGCAACACCATGTAAACAGCTCCTGCACACAAAGAACAAATACTTGCAACCCGACGTAAGAGAGGGGTTGTCAATCCCTCACGGGTAAAAAGATAGGTAAAACTGTAGTAGATTGGATAAATAGATCTCGCGGGAACGCGAGATAAAATTAAAAAAATTTGTAGCAAGGTATTTTTGTATATTTGGATTAATAGATCTGAAATAAAAGCAAATAAAAACAGATCGCGAAGGTAAATATAATAAAGAAGAGACCCGGGGTCCGTACATTTCACTAGTGGCTTCTCTCGAGAAAAATAGCATATGGTGGGTAATCAAATTACTGTTGGGCAATTGATTGAACTTCAAATAATCATGACGATATCCAGGCAATGATCATTATATAGGCATCATGTCCAAGATTAGTAGACCGACTCCTGCCTGCATCTACTACTATTACTCCACACATCGACCGCTATCCAGCATGCATCTAGTGTATTAAGTTCATGGAGAAACGGAGTAATGCAATAAGAACGATGACATGATATAGACAAGATGTATTTATGTAGAAATAGACCCCATGTTGTTATGCTTAATAGCAACAATACATACGTGTCAGTTCCCCTTCTGTCACTGGAATCAAGCACCGTAAGATCGAACCCATCACAAAGCACCTCTTCCCATGGCAAGAAAAATCGATCTAGTTGGCCTAACTAAACCAAAGATTCGAAGAATAAATACGAGGCTATAAGTAATCATGCATATAAGAGATCAAAAGACTCAAATAACTTTCATGGATAAAAACATAGATCTGATCATAAACTCAAAGTTCATCGGATCCCAACAAACACACGCAAAAAGAGTTACATCAAATAGATCTCCAAGAGACCATTGTATTGAGAATCAAAAGAGACAGGAAGCCATCTAGCTACTAACTACGGACCCATAGGTCTACAATGAACTACTCACGCATCAACAGAGAGGATCCATTGAGGATGATGAACCCCTCCGTGATGGTGTCTAGATTGGACCTGGTGGTCCTGGAACTTGCGGCGACTGGAATTGATTTTCGTCGACTCCCCTAGGGTTTCTGGAATATTTGGGTATTTATAGAGCAAAGAGGCGGTGCGGGAGGCCACCAAGGTCGGCACAACCCACCTGGGCGCGCCTGGGGGACCAAGCGCGCCCTGGTGGGTTGTGCTCCCCTCGGAGCTCCCGTCAGGTACTTTCTTGGCCCAATAGGTGTCTTCTGGTCCAGAAAAAATCACCAAAAAGTTTTGCTGTGTTTGGACTCCATTTGGTATTGATTTTCTGCGAAGTAAAAAACAAGCAAAAAACAGCAACTGGCACCGGGCACTATGTCAATAGGTTAGTCCCAAAAAATGATATAAAATGATTGTAAAACATCCAAGAATGATAATATAACAGCATGGAACAATAAAAAGTTATAGATACGTTGGAGACGTATCACCCACCGGTCATACCCATAGTATAAAATGCTGGGTACACTTCTGTGTACCCATGGCGTTTTATGTTTATTAATTTGTGAATTAAGTTAAATCCAGAAATTCTAGAATATGTTTAAAACTTTGAAAAATAATATAAAATAAACCGTTTATCAGATGAAAATACTTTTTACATGAAAGTTTCTCAGAAAAGCGAGACGAATCCGGATAAGCCCTCCATTCGTCTGTCACACACCCCTAGCATAGCGAATGTGGAACCGTTCCCCTCCGTTCCATCTGTTCGAAAAATGCAAACTCCGGGAAAACTTTCCCGGATGTTATCACCCTTCATCTATGTCGTGTAGCACCGCGCTAGAACACCCCTAGCTCTACATGTAGTCCTTCCATGCATCTGTTTTCTTATATTTACTGTTTCTTCCCCCTCTTCTCTCCGGTAGACCCCGAGACCGATGCTGATGCCGCTGCGATCGACTACGTCGACGACGACTGATGATGACATGTACCTAGGGTAGGGTCATAGGCCTGACCTGCATGCCCCACCCAAGGACACCGCATAAGAGACCAATCCCACAAAGTTAAACAGAAGATACCGACTGAAATCCTCATGAAGTGCAATCCACTCGACAGAAGATCTCACTCGGATATCCCAATTCCACTCGACCGTCGTTATTCAATCGGAAGACAAGAATCCACCCGGAGGATAGAAGACCTAGAGCCACCCCTGGATGGCAACGGTTAGACATTCACTTTGTCATCATAAAGATCATTTAGTATGGGCGTTACCAGTAACGTACGTGACATTATACTCTCATTGAACCCTTGCGTAACTGAGGACTGCGAAGGGTCGGCACACTCTATATAAGCCACCCTTCCCCTCTGGAACAAGGGTTCGCACCCCCTATAACTCAACACTCCAATCAACCAGCCTCCGTGGCACCGAGACGTAGATCTGTTACCTCCGCCGAGAGGGGCCTGAACTCGTAAATCCGAGTGTACAACCTCGCTGTAGCTAGGAGTCCGCCCTCTCCTACGTACCCCCATATCTACTGTCAGATCCGTTCCCACTACTGTTGGCGCCCACTATGGGGCACGCGTCTAAGCGACTTCCGGTGAGGTTGTGATCTTTGATCTTCGTCAACATGGTTTCCGGTGGTGGATTGTCCTTGGGTCGTGAGATCTATCTCGGCGCGCTCACCTTCATCGCCGATGATATGGCCTGGCTCCAAGAAGCCCCCCCTCGACGTCGAGGCGCTCCCCATTCACGGGGCGGCGCACTTCCGCGCGAGTGCCTGCGGCGTCCTCCTGAGGCAGCCGTCGACTCAGTATCGGTTGGCTCCCGTGGCGTCTTTGCTCCCCGCTGTCCGTCGCCGCAAGTGATCCGGTCGCTCGCGGCTCCAGCGGTGGGTGAAGCATGCGGTGGCCCGTCAGTCAGCCACTCCGCAAATTGCGGCAATCGAGCCCGATGAATCCCTCTATGGGTTGTTTGATATGTCGACTGGCCACTCGGATACCCTCTCCGAGTGCGAAAGCAATGATCCTGCGGCGGAAGTCCTCATGGTCTGCTCCTAGCATAGCCCGCCTGGATTCCCCTGTGGTGGAGGCGACAGCAGTGGTTCGTCGCGCGACAACGACGAGTATTACCCTCAAGCTCTCACTGCGGAGCAGAGGAAAGAGCTGCACCGCAGAAACAATCAGGCTCTCCAGACCGCCATCCTTGGGGAGACCCCCGAGGCTCAGGCCCTGGAGGTTGCATGTTTAGCCACTCTGGCTGAGTGTACGTGCCTGGAGAATCTTCAGCAAGCACTCGACGACCATGCTCGCAGGTAGATCCCAAGTTCCAGTCGACGGCAACGGCAATTGTTCCCGACTGGGCCTCGAGAAGAGTGTCAGGTTTACCGTACACCGATCCAAAATGTTGCGGCGGCTGCGCGTATTGCAGATTCAATCCAGCCGTCCCGCTCTAAGGCTGGTAGAGGCCTACAACAGATTTAGGCATTGCTTAGGGTGGTCGGGGAATATAACTCGGCTGTTTCCCAGTTGCTCAATAGGATTCACAGTAGGTCTGTCATGGTAGACACCGTTCAGTTGGCACACAGCCCAAGATCGCCTTCACGACGTGAAGATCATGGTTATCACCAGGACCGGTACCTGGGTCGAGGCCACAGACAGTTTGATCCTCGATACCACCGTGATGACCACCTTCGAGTGCCCATGCCCCCTCCGAGGGGTGGTTCGTACGCGCCCCGGCGGTATGATGACATGCGCCCATGCGGTGATGAGCGGAGGGTTCCAGTCGACCCAAGAGATCCCGATTTTGATGCAAGGTTAGTCCTCATGCAGGGCCTGGTTGACAGAGGCAGAGCTAACAGAGAAGGGCTGGACAAAAATCATCCGAGTGGCAGCAGAGCGTTCATCTCTGGGCCCGAGTGTTTCAGCATAGCCATTCGTGCAACTGAGATTCCTCCCAACTTCAGGTTGGCTCCAGGAGTGAGCAAGTTTACTGGCGAGTCAAAGCCAGACACATGGTTGGAAGATTGTCGAGTGGCCGTGCAGATTTGTGGAGGCAATGATGGAGTAGCCATGAAGCACCTCCCCTTGATGCTTGATGGCTCGGCCAGGGCCTGGTTGAATCAGCTGGCTCCTGCTAGCATATACTGTTGGGAAGACTTGGCCCGAGGAGCATCTCCGTCGGTCCGCCTCGAAGAAGAGGAAGGCGATTGGTGAGGAGGTGGCTCAGCTCCTGGCAGCTGAGTTCATCCGCGAGATATACCACTCCGAGTGGCTCGCCAACATCGTCATGGTCCCTAAGAAAGATAATTCACTCCGTATGTGCATTGATTTCAAGCATATCAATCGGGCCTGGCCGAAAGATCATTTTCTGGTCCCTCGCATTGATCAAATAGTTGACTCGCCTGCGGGGTGTGAGCGATTGTCTTTTGTTGTTGCGTATTCCGGATACCATCAGATCAGACGTATGGGCCAGATGAAATAAAAATGGCCTTCATCACCCCATTCGGATGTTTTTGCTATGTCACCATGCCTTTCAGTCTCAAAAATGTTGGCGCCACATTCATGCGCATGATCTAGAAGTGCCTGCTCACTCAGATCAGTCGGAATGTGGAAGCGTATATGGATGATATCATGGTTAAGTCACGCAAAGGTTTCGACCTGCTGACTAACCTCGCTGAAACCATTGCCAATCTGAGAAGATATGACATCAAGCTGAATCCATCCAAGTGCACATTCGGAGTTCCCGGAGGAAAGTTACTCGGTTTTCTCATTTCCGAACGAGGGATAGATGCCAATCCCAAGAAAATCGATGCAATTCTCCGAATGAAACACCTTGTGCGTGTGCATGATGTTTAGAAGCTCACAGGTTGTCTTGCTGCACTGAGTCGATTCATTTCGCATCTTGGTGAGAAGGCGTTCGCTCTTTACCGACTGATGAAAAAGTCCGATACATTCGAGTGGACTCCTGAAGCTGAAGCACCGTTTGTGGAGCTCAAAGCCCTGCTTTCCACCCAGCCTCTACAATTATATATAGCAGCCACTAGTCAGGTTGAAAGCACGGTGCTCACAGTGGAGAGAGAGGAAGAAGGCAAAGCCTATGAAGTTCAACACCTAGTGTATTATATCTCCGAAGTCTTGACTGTCGGATTCGGGGTTCTGTAGACCCTTGAGAGGTTCGAACTCTAGGGTGTGCACAAAGGACTCTTTCTCCCAGCCTGCCTACCCAACGATTCCACGGCCTAGCTCGATGAACCCAAAGAACACGAGACACAAAGGTTTATACTGGTTCGGGCCACCATGTGGTGTAATACCCTACTCCAGTGTGGTGGTGGTGGATTGCCTCGAGGGCTGAGGATGAATTAGTATAGTGGGTGAACAGCCTCAGGAGGAGAGGTGTTCTTGAGCTCGATGAGCTGGTGAGATGGCCTTGGTGGAATGGATCCCATCCAAGACCAGATGCCTCCTATGGTGGTGGCTTGTCCTATTTATAGTGGCCTTGGTCCTCTTCCCAAATGTAGGCGGGAAGGGATCCCGCAACGGCCAATTTTGAAGGGAGACAACTAGTACAAGCTATCCTGACAAAAGTAGTCTTCGCCTGCCAAAGGCTCTAGGATGACGTGCTATGGGCTCCGCGATGACCCCCGTCCTGTCGTCCTGCTGGTCTTGGTCTTGTTGCACCGATATGAAAACCTTTGCCTAATGCCTCGGTACTCCTCACCCGCGCTTGCCTCTTTAGCACCAAAGAGGAAACTGGTACGCTGCGCCCGCCTGGCCTTGGTCGTCACGGCTCGCGTCATGTGAACCTCGCGAGGTGCCCCCCCCGCATAGATATCTCCGCTCCTCAGGAGTTAGCCTAGCGAGGCCGCCCCCAGGGAGGTCTTGGTGTCGTCCGCCTCGCGAGGCTTGGCCCCTCACGAGGGTCTTGAGTTGTTGCTGCCGAAGCTGGGGCATACCGGGCCGTTGGTGGACCCACATCGCGGGCCGCAGGAAGGCAAGTCTGGGCACCGCCGTTCCCAGGACGCCGACAGTAGCCCCTGGGCCCAAGACGCGCTCGGACTTGGCTTCGAGGCGAAGCCAAAGGACAAGTGCGGAGCGCCACAGGCCCCCAACCGCCTGCGGCCTCGGTCGACGCGTGGCGATTGATGGGACGTGGACGCCTCCGCTTCCCCATGCTGCCTCGGCAACCGTCCTCGACTTGACGAGACCCTGCTGCATGCAGAAGAAAACCATCATTGCACGCGATCGTGGGGGTCGACGGTTGGCCTCCTTCTAGCTATAAATGAAGAGAGGGGCGGAGCCCCCGTTGCTCATCTTCTTCTTCTCGCTGCCCGCCCCTTCTTCTAACTTCTCGCTTCGCCGTCTTGCTGCGACACCCATGGCGGCGACGAAAAGGTTCTCGGCTGTGGAGAAAGGGAAGGCTCGCCAGGAGGGGCCCGGTTCGCCACCGCCCAAGAGGGGGCGCGGTCGCCCCCGTAAGCATGCCGTGACCCCTGTTGTTGCTCCTCGGGGGCGCGGACGTGCTCCTTCAGGGTTCGGCGCCGTCCTGGGTGTCCGCAACGGTGCCTCCTCCCGTGGCGGGGCTGCTCTAGGCGGAGCAGCCCCTGTGCCGAGGGGAGGCGCGCCATGGCCGCCCGGCCCCCTCGGCCGCGCTTCCAATCAGCGGAGGTGCTCTCGGAGTTCGTCGTGTGGTCGGAGTAGCCGGCCGGCACCTGGCTCCAGCTCCCGCGCTCCTTTGCCGGCGAGCTGCCGGCCACGGGTCTCGACGGTTTCTGGATGCATGCCGACGACTGTTGCAGCAAGGCCTCGTGGTTCGTGGTGGAGGTTTCTGTTGCGGGCAACACGGTCCAGGCCCGCGGCTGGCAGACGTTCGCCCGTGCGCGCGGCCTGAGTGGGCGGTGCACCCTCCACTTCAAGTATGACGGCATCGCGACCCTCTACGTGAGGGTTTTGGGGGAAGACGGTCGCCGAGCAGGGTGTTGCCTCGAGGACAGCGGTGGTAATGGCGAGCTTGGACTCGACGACAACCGTGACAACGCTGATGGCGAGCTTGCCCTTGGCGACGACCGTGGCTCATCCAGCGGCGGCGGATCCTCCTCCAGCGAGATCTCCAGCAGCAGCAGCTATGACCAGCCGCCATGTCGCCGGGCTCGCTTCGAGGATTATGGCGGGTCGTCCCGGCGCCATGCTCCGGTGAAGCGCGAGGAGGGCTCTGCCTGAGTCCGGGGAGCGCTGCGGTTGTGTGCCTGCCTTGTTTAACCTTTCCTTTCTTCCTGCATTTGGAAAAAAGTAGTTGGCCCTGCTGGGGTATGTAATGAACCATTGTATCCGTGCCATTATGCTATGTTTATTGTTCTTGTGCCGTGTTGTGATATTCGTGCTCCATGTAGACGTAGAGGGATAACTTAGCTTTTGGTATGCTTGGGGTGGCTTCCCATCTCACGAGGGTGCGCCTTCTGGCATCTGGTGAGGTCTCCTTGCTGCCAACTCGGGAGCCGTTGACCTCAGGAGGCATCGCGAAGCTGCATGATTTATTAGGTCATCTGTCGGGCGCCTTGTTCTTCCTTGCGTGAGCCCTCAGGCATGGGCTGATCACGGCTTAGCGCACCACGTCGTGGTACCCGTGGGGCACGGACCTAGGGAGGGTGCGCCAATCGCGAGCTCATTCGAGGGCGCCTCACGAAGATCAAGGGAGCCAAAGCTTCTGGGGCGACAGGGCTTTGGCGAGGTGCGTTCGCCCGCGGTCTGGGCTAGCCCAGCGCACGCACACACCTGCCCAGCTCTTGTGCGAGGCGTACGAGGGAGAGCATCGGGCAACTGCCGCCCTCCCTAACGCAAGACAAAGAAGTGAGCGAAGTAAGAGAAAAGAGAAACCCAGCCAAGCAATTGAGAAATACCAGAACTTCAAATTCCATTAAAAAGGTTGCAAACCAGCTACAGAAAGCAAATGAACAGCCGCGTCCGGCACCTAGTCTAGTCTTATCACCATCGCGGAGCTAAGTGCTGCCACTAGGACATGGGATGGAGCCCCCGAGGCCCGAGGGCGGCACTTCGGAGACTCCGGGGCGTGTACAGCCCCACTCATTATTACGTGAGGGTGTCATGAGTGGAGACCTTCGCAGGCACTGGGCCTTGCTTCATGGGTAGAACTTCCGGAGGTGCTGGATGTTCCACGCGTTCTGCATGGGGATCCCGTCCTGCGTCTCCAGGCGCACGACGCCAGGCCTGGAGACGCGGGCAATCCTAAACGGGCCGTCCCACATGGGTGAGAGCTTATGCAGCCATTCCCTGGAGAGCACCCACCTCAGGACGAGATCGCCCACCTCAAGCGTCCTGGAGCGGACGTTGCGGCAGTGGTACCGCCGCAGCGCCTGCTGGTACCTTGCCGCCCGGAGCGAGGCTTGGCGGCGGCGTTCCTCCCCCAGCACGAGGTCCATCCCCCGCATGGCGTCCTGACGTGCCTCGTCAAACGCCAAGACCCACGCGGAGTGATGCTTGACCTCGTGAGGGAGAACCGCTTCGGCTCCATAGACGAGGAAGAATGGAGTCTCGCCCGTTGGCTTGGTGGCCATGGTGCGGATGGACCACAACACGGACTGGAGCTCGTCGTGCTAGCCCCAGCCGCAGGCCTCGAGTCTCTTCTTGAAGGTCCTTGTCTTGAGGCCTCTCAGGACCTCCGCGTTGGCGCGTTCAGCTTGGCCGTTGCTCCTGGGGTGCGCTACTGAAGCGTAACAGATCTGCGTTCCAAGGTTAGCACAATATGTTTTGAAGAGACTGCTAGTGAACTGCTAGCCGTTGTTGGTGATGATACGATTAGGAACTCCGAACCGGCTCACGAGGCCCTTGATGAACCTGACTGCCGAGCCGGCAGGGATGGTACGTACTGACTCCACCTCCGCCCACTTGGTGAACTTGTCGATGGCGACGTAGAGGTAGCGGTAGCCCTCGGGCGCTCGAGGGAACGGACCCAGAATGTCCAGCCCCCAGACCGTGAATGGCCATGAGAGCGGGATAGTCTGGAGGCCTTGAGCAGGTTGGTGGATTTGCTTGGCGTGGAACTGGCATGCCTCGCAAGACCTCACCAGCCCGGTTGCGTCGTTGAGCGCCATGGGCCAGTAGAATCCGCTGCGGAACGCCTTGCCCACCAAGGTGCATGATGACGAATGATGCCCGCAGTCCCCACCGTGTATGTCAGCTAACAGCTCGCACCCCTGCTCCCTGGAGATACATCGCAAGGAAACATCGTTCGGTCATTTTCGATACAGCTCACCATCCTGAATGCAGTATGGTGTAGCCTGCCAGGCCACGTGCTCCGCGTCTTCCTCCTTCTCTGGCAGTGTTCCTTGCATCAGGTACACCCTGAATTCTTTGGTCCAGCTCCCCTCCCGGGGCTCAAGCGCTAGGAGCAGGCGTGCTCCCGAGGTCGGACCGCATGTGGGGGCTCCCGAGGCTGGTGATGGGGGAAGCCCCTCTTGAGGTGGCACCGGCTCTGCAGCCGGAGGGGCTACTGAAGGCTTGAAGAGCCATTCCTCGAAGACGCCGGGCTCCTGGGGCAGGCGTCTGGACGCCCTCTTGGCGATCTTGTTGGTTTCCTTGTTCGTGCCACGGGGCACGTGCTGCAGTTCCAGACCCAAGAATTGCTTCTCTATTTTGCGCACCTCCGCAAGGTATGCCTCCATATGCTCGTCCTTCGGCTCGTATACCTTGTTGGGGAAGTTGACGAGGAGCTATGAGTCACCCCTGATGGTGAGGCATTTCACTCCCAAGGCCACCGCCGCCTTAAGGCCAGCGATCAAGCCTTCGTACTCCGTGATGTTGTTGGAGACCTTCTCGCCTTGCTGGAAACAGAGCTGCACGGCGTAGTAGAGCTTGTACTGGGTGGGCGAGATGAGCACGGCTCCAGCCCCCGCGCCCTGACGCGCGAAGGCGCCATCAAAGTACATGACCCAGCCATCTGGTGCTTCACTTCCTGGTGAGAGGGATCGGTTCTCGCCTGCTTCGGGTTCTTAAGCGTCGGTCCATTCTGCCACAAAGTCGGTGAGGGCGGCTCCCTTGATGCCCCTGGTTGTGCTGCACTCCAGCTGGAATGCCTGCAGTTTTATGTTCCACTCGGCAACTCTTCCTGTAGTGTTGGGGCTCCAAAGCACCCTCTCAAGTGGGTAGGCTGAGACGACCTTGATAGGGTGGCCTTGGAAGTAGTGAGGCAGCTTGCACGAGGCCACGAGGAGCGTGAGTAGAAGCTTCTATGGCATGGGATAGCGTTCCCTTCCATCCCGTAACACCGTGCTGACAAAGTACACCGGGTGCTCGACGAGGGCGGGAGCGTCGATGGAGGCCGAGGCCTCCGGAGGGTGGGACGCCTCCTGAGGCCGGGGGACCTCAGGAGCTTGGTTACCCATCAGGGCAACCACAGTCTCAGGAGCGCCGTCTTGTGGAGCCTGGTCATCTGCTGGCGCCGCTGTGGCTTCAGGGGCGCCGTCTCGGTGCCGCATCGTCCCCACCGAAGGTGCGGCAGGCCCTTGGCCTGGCGCTCCTCCCGGATGGCCACCAGTGCTGCGCTGGCGGAATGAGGCGTGGCGGCCAGGTAAAGCACCAGGGGCTCGAGCGGACGAGGCGCTACCATCACCGGTGGGCTGGTCAGGTATATCTGGAGGTCTTGGAACGCCAAGTCGGCCTCAGGGGTCCACTCAAACGGGCCCTTCTTCTTCATCAGTTTGAAGAACGGCAGGGCGTGTTCCCCCAGCTTGGAGATAAAGCGCCCCAGCGAGGTCACGCAGCCCGCGAGCTTTTGAATTTCCTTGAGAGTTTGCGGCGGCCTCATGTCCTCTATCGCCTTGACCTTCTCCGGATTCGCTTCGATCCCCCTGTGCGACACGAGAAAACCCAGCAGCTTGCCGGAGGGGACGCCGAACACGCACTTCTCCGGGTTGAGCCGCAGGCCCACCTTGCGTAGGCTAGCGAAAGTCTCCTCCAGGTCCTGAATGAGGGTCCTTGCCTCCCGAGACTTGACCACAATGTCGTCGACGTAGGCCTCAGCATTCCTCCATAGCTGCTGGCCTAGAGCGATGTGCATCAGTCGCTGGAAGGTCGCCCCAACATTGCGCATCCCGAACGGCATGCAGGTGTAGCAGTACACCCCGCACGGAGTCAAGAAGGCCATCTTCTCGACGTCCTGCACCGCCATCTTGATCTGGTGGTAGCCCGAGAGGGCATCTAGGAAGCATAGCAAGTCCCACTCGGTGGTGGAGTCAATGATCTGGTCGATGCACGGAAGCGGGAACGGGTCTTGAGGGCAGGCTTTGTTGAGGTTGGTGAAGTCGACGCACATGCGTTCCTTCCCGCCTTTCTTGGGTACGACGACTGGGTTTGCCATCCACTCCGGGTACCGCATCTCATGGATGACACCTGCTTCTTGTAGCTTGCGGGTCTCCTGGACGATGAAGGACTGCTTCTCCGTGGACTGTCGTCATGCCTTCTGCTTCACCGGGCCCACGTTAGGGCATACCCTCAGGTGATGCTCGATCACCCCCCTTGGGACCCCAACCAGCTGCTTGGGCTCCCAGGCGAATACCTCCTTGTTCGCATGGAGGAAATTCACCAACTCCTTCTCCTGGTCTGGGGCGAGTTCGGCACCTATGGTGAAAGCGGCCCCCGAGGCCCCGTCATCGTCAATCGGCACCTGCTTCGTCTTGGCTCGATCTTGACTGAACAATTGTTTCTTTTTTTGCTGGTGCAGCTCCCTTAGCCCCGGGGGCGGCTCCGTCGGCTGGGCGTGCTGCCGCTGCGGCCCTTAAGGCGAGCTTGAGGGCCGTCAGGGCTTCTTTGGTGTCTCCGGCCACAGTGAGGACGCCGCTGCTTCCCGGCATCTTCATGAGGTTGTAGGCCGGATGGGACGCCGCCATGAATTGAGCCAGGGCAGGGTACCCGAGAATGGCGTTCTACGGGAGGCCGATGCAAGCGATGTCGAAGTCGATAAGCTCGGTACGGTAGTTGTCGCGAGTACCAAAGGTGACTGGGAGGCGGATTTGCCCTAGGGGCTGGTGGAACTGCTGCCAACTCTAGAGAAGGGCTTGGTGGGACGGAGCCGGCCGGACGGTATGTGAAGCAAGCCAAAAGCTTCCACGGAGAGCACGTTGAGGCCGGCCCCGCCGTCGATGAGGGTCTTGGTCACCGCTACGTTGAAGACGGTGGGTGTGCAGAGCATCGAGAGTGTGCCCGAGCCAGCGGTGGTGGTCGGGTGGTCCCCTGAGTCAAAGGTGAGGTCGGCCTTGGGTGCCGCCCATCCCGGAGGGGCTCCCTGCTGCATAGAGGCGGTGCCCATTTGGCAGAAAAACTGCTTGATGTGGCGGTCCGAGGGCGGTGCCTGCGAGCCGCCAAGGAGGGCCGCAACAGCGAAGGGTGTCGGGGCCGCGAACACGCGACAAAAAGGCCGCGCAACTCCTCCTAGGAGGCCACAGAAGATCCCGGCAGGTTGAGCAGCCAGGCGCGTGGCACGCCGGCGAGGGCCATGGGGAACCAGTTGGCCATGACCTTGTCGTCGCCTCCGGCTTCCAGAACGGCCTCCTCGTACGCCAGCAGGAAGGCCGATGGATCCGCCGCGCCGTCATAGCGAGGCGGCATCTCCAGCCTGAACTTGTGCGGCCACTGCACTTGCCGCAAGACGGGGGTGAAGGCCCGGAGGCCCATGGCGCCTCCGCGCACATCCGTTGATCCAGTCGGAGGAGCGGCGCCAGCCATGGGAGCCGGATGAAGAGGTAAAGCAGGCGGACAGGCGAAGCTTCGACGCACCCCTACCTGGCGCGCCAAATGTCGGATTCGGGGTTCCGCAGACCCTTGAGAGGTTCGAACTCTGGGGTGCGCAAGAAGGAGTCTTTCTCCCCAGCCTGCCTACCCAACAATTCCACGTCCTAGCTCGACGAACCCAAAGAACACGAGACACAAAGGTTTATAGTGGTTCGGGCCACGGTGTGGTGTAATACCCTACTACAGTGTGGTGGTGGTGGATTGCCTCAAGGGCTGAGGATGAACTAGTACAGTGGGAGAACAGCCTCAGGAGGAGAGGTGTTCTGGAGTTCTATGAGCTGGTGAGATGGCCTTGGTGGAATGGATCCCGTCCAAGATCAGATGCCTCCTATGGTGGTGGCTAGTCCTATTTATAGTGGCCTTTGTCCTCTTCCCAAATGTAGGCGGGAAGGGACCCCACAGCGGCCAATTTTGAAGGGAGACAACTAGTACAAGCTATCCTGACAAAAGTAGTCTTCGCCTGCCAAAGGCTCTGGTGGTGACGCTGCTGTGGGCTCCGCGATGACCACCGTCCTGCCGTCCTGCTGGTCTTGGTCTTGTTGCACCGATATGGAAACCTTTGCCTGATGCCTCGGGACTCCTCGCCTGCGCTTGCCTCTTTAGCACCAAAGAGGAAACTGGTACATTGTGCCCGTTGGCGCCCGCCTGGCCTTGGTCGTCACAGCTCACGTCATGTGAACCTTGCGAGGTGCCCCCCGCATAGATATCTCCGCTCCCCAGGAGCCAGCCTAGCGAGCCCGCCCCAAGGAAGTCTTGGTGTCGTCTGTCTCGTGAGGCTTGGCCCCTCGCGAGGGTCTTGAGTTGTTGCTGCCGAAGCTAGGCCATACCGAGCCGTTGGTGGAGCCACGTCGCGGGCCGCAGGCAGGCAACTCTGGGCACCCCCGTTCCCAGGACACCGACATTGACCACATCCAAACAGAGGTATCCACATTATGGAATTTACTTGACTACGAAGAAAGTTGCACACTATTTCCAATATCACTCGGTTTCAGTCGTCAGCGATGCTCCATTATCTGAAATTATGAACAATCGAGATGCAACTGGTCGAGTGGCAAAGTGGGCAATTGAACTTCTCCCTCTGGATATCATTTTGAGGCAAATAAGGCGATCAAGTCTCAAGCACTCGCGGATTTCTTGGCCGAGTGGATTGAACAGCAACAACTGACTCAAGTTCACTCGGAACACTGGACTATGTTCTTCGATGGATCTAAGATGTTGAATGGTTCTGGTGCTGGAGTAGTCCTGGTGTCCCCCAAGAGGTGATAAACCCAGTTATGTCCTCCAGATTCACTTCGATTCCTCTAATAACGAAGCTGAGTATGAAGCACTTCTCTACGGGTTGTGTATCGCCATCTCACTTGGCGTTCGTCGCCTGATGGTCGACGGCGACTCAGATTTGGTGGTCAATCAGGTGATGAAGGAGTGGGATGTCAGAAACCCTGCCATGACTGGATAATGCAATGCAGTGAGGAAGTTGGAGAAAAAGTTTGAGAGTTTGGAGCTTCACCGCATTCCCCGAATCAAGAATCAAGCAGCTGATGATCTGGCGAAAATAGGTTCCACTCGGAAGCCTATCCCCAGCAATGTGTTTCTTGAGCATCTCCATTCCCCGTCAGTGCAAGAGGATCCCTTTACTGAAGAACCTCCCCAAGCAATAAGTCCTACCAATCTGACTGAAATCAAGGTACCAGCAGTTATTGATCTGGTTATGGAGATCCTAGTAATCACCCCCGACTGGACTGTGTCGTACATCGCGTATCTGCTCAGGCAGGAGCTTCCAGAAGATGAAGTTGAGGCACGTCAGATCGTCCCTAGGTCCAAGGCCTTCACAGTAATAGGCGGACAGCTCTACAGAGAGAGTGTTACTGGCATAGCTCAGCGATGTATCTCTCCAGAAGAGGGTCGACTGATATTGGATGAGATCCACTTGGGGACCTGTGGTCACCATGCGTCCTCTCGGACCATCATGGCCAAAGCATACCGAGCAGGATTCTACTGGCCACGGGCCAATGAAGCTGCAAAAGAAATTGTTGAGAAGTGTGAAGGTTGCCAGTTCTACACAAACATGTCCCACAAGCCGCACCTGCCTTGAAAACCATTCCACTCGTCTGGCCATTTGTTGTGTGAGGTTTGGATATGGCTGGTCCACTCAGGACCGACAGAAGTGGTTTCACTCATCTGCTTGTAGCAGTCGACAAGTTCACCAAGTGGATTGAAGCCAAGCCTATCAAGAACTTAGACTCGAGCACAACCATCAGTTTCATAAGAGAGCTGATATTCCGATATGGAGTTCCGCATAGCATCACCACAGACAATGGCTCAAACTTCGATCCGGAAGAATTCAGAGTGTTCTGCGCTTCCTAGGGCACTCGGGTGGATTACGCATCCGTTGTGCACCCACAGTCGAATGGCCAAGCTGAACGAGCAAATGGTCTGATCCTCCAAGGTCTGAAACCTCGACTCATACGCGGCCTTAAGCACGCAGCTAGAGCTTGGGTAACTGAATTGCTGTCTATTCTGTGGGGATTGAGGACAACTCCCAGTCGATCCACTAACCAAACCCCTTTCTTCATGGTGTACGGGGCTGAAGCCGTGCTTCCTAGTGACCCGCTTCACAATGCACCCCAAGTGGAACTTTATTCAGAAGCTGAAGCAGAGCAAGCATGTCCGGATGCAGTAGACCTACTGGAAGAAGAACGAGAGATGGCTTTGATTCGGTCGACTATTTATAAGAAAGATCTCCCTCGATTCCATGCAAGGAACGTCAAGGGTCGAGCGTTTCAAGAAGGAGACCTAGTGCTCCGAGTGGATCAGCAACGACCACATAAGCTTGCCCCCGGCGTGGGAAGGCCCTTTCCTCATCACCAGGGTGCTTCACAATGGAGTTTATCACCTTTACAACCTAGCTCAAAAGAAAGACGAGCCACGCTCCTGGAATGTAGATCTTCTTCGTCGTTTTATACTTGACAACCAGATTGTGAGGATGTAATAAGAGTACTTGTTAGATCGTTTAGCAAGACATTATTCTTGCAGTTCCTTAATGATTGTTCTTGCATAAACATGTGTTCAAATCCCCTAGTGGGTGACTTAGCTATGGAACCCGTTTTCGCCTAAGTTAAAAATCTATTCCAAGTGGAGAGCAATCCTCCCACTCGGGGGCTTAGCCGCGAGCCCGTCCTCGCCTAAGTTAAAAACCTACTCCGAGTGGAGAGCAATCCTCCCACTCGGGGGCTTAGCCACGATCCTATCCTCGCCTAAGTTAAAAAACCGACTCCCAGTGGAGAGCAATCCTCCCACTCGGAGGCTTAGCCGCGAGCCCGTCCTCGCCTAAGTTAAAAATCTACCCCGAGTCGAGAGCAATCCTCTCACTTGGGGGCTTAGCCGCGAGCCCGTCCTTGCCTAAGTTTAAAAATCTACTCCGAGTGGAGAGCAATCCTCCCACTCGGGGGATTAGCCGGGAGGCCGTCCTCGCCTAAGTTAAAAACCTACTCCGAGTGGAGAGCAATCCTCCCACTCAGAGGCTTAGCCGCGAGCCCATCCTCGCCTAAGTTAAAAATCTACTCCGAGTGGAGAGCAATCCTCCCACTCAGGGGCTTAGCCGCGAGCTCGTCCTCGCCTAGGTTAAAAACCTACTCCGGGTGGAGAGCAATCCTCCCACTCGGGGGCTTAGCCGCGAGCCCGTCCTTGCCTAAGTTAAAAATCTACTCCGAGTGGAGAGCAATCCTCCCACTCGGGGGCTTAGCCGCGAGCCCATCCTCACCTAAGTTTAAAAATCTACTCCGAGTGGAGATCAATCCTCCCACTCGGGGGGCTTAGCTGCGATCCCGTCCTCGCCTAAGTTAAAGAACCTACTCCGAGTGGAGAGCAATCCTCCCACTCAGAGGCTTAGCCATGAGCCCGTCCTCGCCTAAGTTAAAAATCTACTCCGAGTGGAGAGCAATCCTCCCACTCAGGGGCTTAGCGGCGAGCCCGTCCTTGCCTAAGTTAAAAACCTACTCCGAGTGGAGAGCAATCCTCCCACTCGGGGGCTTAGCCGCGAGCCCGCCCTCGCCTTAGTTAAAAATCTACTCCAAGTGGGGAGCAATCCTCCCACTCGGGGGCTTAGCCGCGAGCCCGTCCTCGCCTAGGTTAAGAACCTACTCCGAGTGGAGACACTCCTCCCACTCGGGGGCTTAGCGACGAGCCCGTCCTCGCCTAAGTTAAAAATCTACTCCGAGTGGAGAGCAACCCTCCCACTCGGGGGCTTAGCCGCGGGCCCGTACTTGCCTAACTTAAAAATCTACTCGGAGTGGAGAGCAATCCTCCCACTCAGAAGCTTACACTACTGCAGGATGCTGCTAACGTGACACTACGATCAGAGGCCCTTTGACGAAACTGTGTGCGATGCATTAATCACAAACGGGGTTGTAAAAAAACCGTCAAAAAGGTGCAAAACGTTTGCAATGGCGGAGCCATCAAACACGGTTCAGATTTTAGTTGTGTGTGTGATTCAGGGCACACGGTTAACCCGTTCGAAATGTTTGCGATGAGGCAGAACAATAAAAACGGTCAGCCATATCAATGTGTGTGCGACATACGACATACAATTCACTCCGATGAACTGTTTGCTATTAGAGAGTGCAACAGAAATGGTTAGCCAGATCAAGGTGTGTGTGATATAGGACATACGGTTCACTCGGACGAACTGTTTTCGATTAGCGAACACAACAGAAACGAATCAACTTAACAAGATGTGTGTGATACATGGAAAACAGCCGACTCAACGGCGAGCAACCACGTGGTCAACCTTCTGCCAACAATAAATTTTGACCTTGTTTCTCGTCACATTGCAGATTACAACGCAATAAGTAATTGCAAATCTGTTCACACCTATCAAACTAATATGTGTTCACACTTAGCACCGGGTTATAAAAACTACCCACTCAAAAATTACTTCACAGTTCCTCTGCTCATCACCCACAAAACTGGTCTTTCCTGTCAAGTCATTCCACCATGACCGGTAGGAGTTTAGGGTGGACATATAACCAGGCAGCAAAGACCAAGGCCGCGGAAGCACTAGAGAGGTCCTGCTGCGAAGCCGCAGCCGCAGCAGAGATGTCCCAGTGTCCGCGGAGCCCTCGAACAAGCTCTCACGGGCACGCAAGGGCTCTCACAAGCGCATTCGCGGCGTCGGCCATCACGACGAGCCGGCGTTCCTGAAGTCCTTTGCCAGCAACGACGACATTCTCGCTGGCGTCACTACGCAGCAGGAGCTGGTCGACGGCTTGATGAAGCTACTCAAGATCAGCGATGCCTCGGTTGACACGGCGACCGACCTTGTCGAGCAACTCATGGGTGACAAAGCGAAGCTCCTCAAGTTGGTCGCCGAGAAGGAGGAGGAGGCCGCCGGCTAGAAGATGTTGCATGAGCATAGCAGTGCCTCGGAGATGACGCTGAAAGCGGTCGTCGACGAACTGATGGGTGGCTTGTGGAAGCTCGGATCGAGCGCGAGTAGGAGGTGGAGGAATCTGTGGCTGCTTTCAAGCAAAGTGGTGAGGAATTGAAGAAGGAGCTGGAGGATTTTGTCGCCCGGCGATCCATCGACGAGTAGAGACAGTAGCGACCCAGATCGTTGTCTGCAATTTCCTTCTTCTCTTGCTCCCATGTCTTCCGGGCTTTGCCACATGTGGCATTTTAAATTATCCGGAATATGTAAGACAATTATTATCTGCGCCATTGTAAATTTGTCATTGTATTATCCGTTGCCATTTTATTTGTGGTCGTATTATCCGTTGCCCTATGTGGCAATTTAAATTTGGGCGGAATACGAGTTGATAACACGAACAAAGCAAATGTTGCCATGGGATCACAAGCAAACACCCTCCATCTAGGTGTTTTAATTAACCCATTAATGGAGAAGTTGTGAGCGAGGCGGGCGGCGGCCGGTGCATGGAGGTCAAAGAGCTCGCTTCTCGGTGAGCATGGGTGGCTTTCATGCTCGCACGTGTCCCGTCAAGCCTGCGCGGCGGACTGCTCGCACGCGTCCCGTCGAGCCTGCACGACAGACTTCTCGCGCTCGTCCCATCTAATCAAGTAGCTGCACGCACGCCACCGAGTATGTTTAAATTTTGACACGGTTAATATAATACAACCATTTGTGATATTAACGTGTGAGCTTTTTGTTTCAAAAAGGACTTCGTTGGCCACTAATGTGTGCGCCTCCTCTCAAACTGGACGATTTTTTTACCACGGCATATATGTGCCATGTCATGAAACCATGCCAAGTTTCATGTTTTTTGGGTGACTTTTTGATTTACTGGGATTTAAAAACCAAGATTCTCAATGTTTCAGGACAATGACAAGTTTGTAATTCATTCCCATTCCTTAAATGAGACCTAAACATGCACCCAATGACACATGTACGATTTCCCACCCATTTCGCTTCACTGGAGCATGTGCTTGTAGTTCAAATTTGAATTATGGGCTACATTAAATGCGTACAAAACTTAGTAATTAATAATATATACAATGGCCAAACGAACCCTGAACAGTTTCAAATTTCAGCCACTCCTGTTATTCTATGTTACCTGTAGAAAACAAAGTTCAAGGCAAGAAGAGGTAGCGATTATCGTTTCGCCCACAAGAGGGGCATGTTCCCCTACCAGAACCACGAGGGTTGCGACAGGCTCCGGTTTGTAAGAGGCTTGTAATATAGCTTCGCCCAAATTGGACAACTATATGTACCATGTAGTGACACCATGCCAAGTTTCATGATTTCCTGGTGAGTTTTGGATTTACAGAGATTTAAAACCGAGATTCGCAATGTTTGTGGCGAAGCCAGGACGGCGAGATAGTTGAATTCGTTCCCATTCGTTCCACGGGACCTAAATATGCACCCCAAGGAAACATGTACATTTTTTCTAGCCATTTTGGTGCACTGGAGCATGTATTTGTAGTTCGGATTTAATTATGGACATTAAATGCCTAGAAAACTCAATTAATGAATAAAAAAGGTCAAATGTGCCCTGAATAATTTCAAAGTTCAGCGCGAATCTCCCGTTGTTCCGTGTTGCGTGTAGAAGAAAATACGAGGCTAGAAGAGGGAGCGATTATCGTTTGGCCCACAATGGGGCACGTTTCCCTGTCGAAACCACGAGGGTTCTTGCGATAGGCTCCGGTTTGTAAGAGGTTTGTAATAAAGCTTGACCCAAATTGGCAATGATTTTACCACGATATTTATGTGCCATGATGTGACACCATGCCACCTTTGATGACTTTCTGGTGAGTTTTAGATTTATGGGGATTTAAAAACCGAGATTCGAAATGTTTGAGGATGAGCCAGGACACCGGTACGCTTGTAATTCGTTCCCATTCCTGGCATGGGACCTAAACATGCACTCAAGGACACATCTATAATTTTTCTAGCCATTTTGGTAAACTGGAGCATGTATTTGTAGTTCAGATTTGAATTATCGAAATTAAATGCCTAGGAAACTCAATTAGTGTATAAAAAGGCCAAACAAAGCCTGAATAAGTTTAAATTTCAGCACGGATATCATGTCGTTCCATGTTGCCCGTCGAAGAAAATACAAGGCGAAAAGGGGCAGTGATTACATTTCGCCCACAAGGGGAACATGTTTCCCTATCGGAACCACGAGTCTTCTTTGAGAGAAGCTCCGGTTTGTAAGAGGTTTGTAATAAAGCTTGGCCCAAATTGGACAACATTTTTACCGAGACATATATGTGCCATGACGTGACACTGATACGTCTCCAACGTATCTATAATTTATGAAGTATTCATGCTGTTATTTTATCATTATTGGATGTTTTACAATCATTTTATAGAAAATTTATATCATTTTTTGGGACTAACCTATTGACCCAGTGCCCAGTGCCAGTTGCTGTTTTTTGCTTGTTTTTTACATCGAAGAAATCAATATCAAACAGAGTCCAAACACCGCGAAACTTTTTGGAGATTTTTATGGACCAGAACACCCAGGATGGGCCAGAGCAGCACCTGGGGGGTGCCCAGAGGGGGGCACAACCCACCAGGGCGCGCCTAGGTGGGTTGTGCCCACCACGGTGGCCTCCCGCACCCCCTCTTTACCCTATAAATTCACAAATATTCCAAAAACCCTCAGGGTGAACCAAGTTCAGAAGTTTCGCCACCGCAAGGCTCTGTAGCCACCGAAAACCAATCTAGACCCTGTTCCGGCACCCTGCCGGAGGGGGAATCATCACCAGTGGCCATCTTCATCATCCCGGCAGCCACCATGATGAGGAGGGAGTAGTCCACCCTCGGGGCTGAGGGTTTGTACCAGTAGCTATGTGTTTAATCTCTCTCTCTCTCTCTCTCTCTCTCTCTCTCCTCTCTCTCGTGTTCTTGAGTTTATTTCACGATTTTGTTTGTATCGCGGGCTTTGTTGAATATAGTGGATCATATGGTGTTTTCCCCTCTCTATTCTTGTTGTGATGAATTGAGTTTTCCCTTTGAGTTTCATTGTATCGGATTGAATACCTTTTATGGATGTGAGGAAACACTTTGATATATGTTTTGGCACTCAACCCACGGATTCTCGAGGTGACATGGCGGTAATCTATGCATAGGGGTTGATGCATGTTCTTGTCTTTGTTCCCAGTAGAAATTCTTGGGGCAACTCTTTGAAGTTCTTTATGTTGCATTGAGTATTGATGAATATGAATTTTATTTATGTTATTTTAGTACGAACTCTAGGATAGATCGAACGGAAAGAATAGCTTTATGTTATTTTAGTACGAACTCTTGAATAGATCGAACGGAAAGAATAGCTTTGAGGTGGTTTCGTACCCTACAAACAATTTATTCTTATGTTCTCCGCTAGATAGGAACTTTGGAGTGATTCTTCATCTTACTTTGACGGATGGTTATATGATCCAATTATATTAGCACTGTTGAGAGATTGCACTAGCAAAAGTACGGACCCTAGGCCTTGTTTTCAAGCATTGCAATACCGTTTTTGTGCCCGTTTACTATTTGGTACCTTGCTGTTTTTATTTATTCAAATTATAAAAATATATTTCTACCATCCATATTACACTTTTATCACCATCTCTTCGCCGAACTAGTGCACCTATACAATTTGCCATTGTATTGGGTGTGTTGGGTACACAAGAGATTTCTTGTATTTGGTTGCAGGGTCGTTTGAGAGAGACCATATTCATCCTACACCTCTCACGGATTGATAAACCTTAGGCCATCCACTTGAGGGAAAATTGCTACTATCCTACAAAACTCTGCGCTTGGAGGCCCAACACGTGTCTACAAGAATAAAGTTGCGTAGTAGACATCAAGCTCTTTTCTGGCGCCGGTGCCGGGGAGGTGAGTGCTTGAAGGTATATCTTTAGATCTTGCAATTGAATCTTTTAGTTTCTTGTTTTATCACTAGTTTGGTTCATAAAAGAAAATTACATAAAAAATGGAATTGAGGTTGCATCATATTATTGATCATCTTTATAATATCTTTCTTGAAAATGATGGTTCGGAAAATTGTGCTCAATTGTTAGAAGAAGAAGTCAATAAAATGCTTGGCACAAAATATTTGAATGATGAGCATGATTGCATTGTTGTTAGTATGAATTCTTTGAATATCCAAAATGCTAATGATGATTACACAAATCATGATAAAAATGTTTCTTATAAGCATGTCAATTTTTGCGGAGTGAATTGGGAGTGCAATTGCACACCAAAAAGGGAAGATATATTTTGTAAGAGGCATAAATATTTAGAAACGAAAAAGTTGCAAGAGAGGCTAGATAATTGTGCTGAAAGATGTAATTTTTTTGCCATCCTTGTGAACTTTGCAATGAACATGGTCATTTAAATCTCCAATGCAAATTATTTCATGATCAAATCGTGTCCAAAAATTGTGATAACTTGATTACCCTTGAGCATCTTAAAGAGCTTAGTCTTCTTTTGGGGTATGAAGAAATGAAACGTATAACTAAGGGTTTTCCAAATCCCGAGAGATTTCTTGATTTTGATCTAGAAGAAATTTATATGTTTTGTGCGGTAAATTGAATTAAGAATCCTTATATTGCCAACTACCTAAAGACAAGAAAACAAAGGGAATATGAAGAGAGTACTAATGAAAGGGAAAATGTTTCCCAATACCCTCCTAGTGTTTATTATGATGAATCAGGTAACGAGGAGAGCTTCCTATCCAATCAATCTCTTCAACAAGAAGCTTGAAAAAATTAATTAAACCCACACATGATGTGGTGAAGAAGAAGAAAACAAGAAAGAGTAAAGGTATCTCTCCCAAATAATGTTGCTCCTATCACCATTGTGCCTCATGAAAGTGAATCAAATATGTTGATGGAGGATGATGATGTTGAGTATAATTTTGTGATACCTACTACTTTTTGTAATGATTATGATTGGGAAAACAACGATATCACTTATGATCTTGAAAACCTTTTTAGCACTTGCTTGGAAGAATATGATAATAATGTTTGCTATACTATTGGTGCCATTCATGCTATTGATAAGAATGATTGTGATGATATGCAAAACCACAAGCTTCGGGATGCTATGTTTAATGAGTATGACATGTTTGAAGATTTATTTGCTTGAAATAATGCTTGTCCTAAGCTTGGGGATGCTTTGCTTAATGGATATGATCCTTTGATTCATTCTACTTTCGATAAGAAAATTTGTTTTGATGATAGCATGACTCCTACTTATGATGATTACATTGATAAAAGTGGGTTTGGAATAGTGTCAACTCTAGGTAGTAGTGATCCCACTATTTTGGAGGGTGTTGAATCTTATTAGAATATTGATGAAAGTGGATTCAGAGAGGTCATGACTTTATTTAGTGATACATCCACTATTTTGGAAGAGGTTTCAATTGACTATGACAATAAAGTTGCTATTGTCGGTGTACAAAAGTAGGGGCTCCCCTTTTACCCCTCTACTTGTGCACGGGCAGTCAGAGCCACGCCTGCGGCCACCCTGAGCAGGGCAAAGGGAAGGAACATAAGCACAAGATGGGCAAAACAACGCCAAGACCGGAGACATAAAGAGCAAGAGGGCGAGGCAGACTCCCCCGGCAAGACCCTTGCCGAGGCGGCCTCCGCGGCCCCGGTAAGAGCCTTGCCGGGGCAACTTGCCCAACACCAGCAGAGCGAACCACCCTTGAGCCCAAGGGTCCAGACGCCAATAACCACATTGGAACCAGGGCTCGGGAGGCACCTCCGTGGTGGCATGCAGATCTTTGTCAAGATCATAAACACACAAGATCAGATGAGGACCAGAAGACGACGATCCTCGGCGGGATCCTAGCCGAGGAAATTCACAAGACCCTTGGCAAGACGCTTGCCGGGGACGACCACGATGCCACGGCAAGACCCTTGCCGGGGCCCCGGCAAGGCCCTTGCCGAAGACACCTACGGGGCCGCAGCCAGGCCTGCGTCTGCCAACACTACACCGCCGTTCCCATGCAGCTACCAGCCCAACCAGCTGGGCAGGCACCTACGTGGCGACATGCAGCTTCCAGGCCAGCTCAGCAAACACCTACATGGTGGCATGCAAATCTTCGTGAAGACCCTACCACCATGCCATCTCAGTAGCCAGCCAGCCAACGTGGCGCTGCATGCCTCGTTGGCCTGGACACGTCTCGGAGCAAGACGGAGCGGCGACGGATGGGACGGGCCTCGTTGCCGTCCCCAATAAAGCAACGGGACACCTAAGGAGCGCATTTAATGCGCCTTGTCCCGTATGACAAGCGATAAGCTTGTGTACTGTGCTCCTTTCCACCTCCTGTGTGCCACTGTGGCAACCCCTTTTGTCTATAAAAGGAGGCCCGAGGCGACCAGGAGAGGGATTCAGATCTTTTGGACTAGACACGCACCGTAGCTAGTTCAAGAACTCGAGAACATTCAAATACATACACCAAAGCAGGACTAGGGTTTTAGGCATCCTCGCAGCCCGAACCTGGGTAAACGATCTTTGTGCTGGCTCCTAGACCAGCTCTTTGCACAACCACGCGCCCGCCAACCGTAGAAGGGGTCCCAGTGATCCCATAGGTGTCGTTTCCACCACTGACATCTTTGGCA